>NW_020191499.1:0-32236 GCF_002263795.3 Bos taurus
AGATCCAGTGGCTGATCATGCACCGATCACGTCGCTGATCATGCACTGATCACGTGACTGCACATGCACTGTTCACGTAATTGTAGGCAATGATCACGTGGCTATCATGCACTGATCACGTGTCTATCATGCACTGAACTCGTGGCTGATCATACACTGATCACGTGTCTGCCCATGCACGAATCACGTGACTGCACATTCACTGACCACGTAATTGAAGGCAATGATAACGTGGATGTCATGCACTGATCACGGGGCTGATCATGCACTCCTCATGTGACTGAGCATGCACTGATCACGTAGATATCATGCATTGATCACTTGGCTATCATGCACTCAACACGTGGATGATCATACACTGATCACGTGATTGCACATGCACTGATCACGTGCTGATCATACATGATCACGTGGCTGATCATGCACTGATACGTGGCTGATCATGCACAGATCACGTAGCTATCATGCACTGAAACATGGCTATCATGCACTGATCACGTGACTGCGCATGCAATGATCATATGGCTGATCATACACTGATCACGTGACTGCACATGCACTGATCACGTGGCTGATCATACAGAGATCAGTGGCTGATCATGCACCGATCACGTCGCTGATCATGCACTGATCACGTGACTGCACATGCACTGTTCACGTAATTGTAGGCAATGATCACGTGGCTATCATGCACTGATCACGTGTCTATCATGCACTGAACTCGTGGCTGATCATACACTGATCACGTGTCTGCCCATGCACGAATCACGTGACTGCACATTCACTGACCACGTAATTGAAGGCAATGATAACGTGGATGTCATGCACTGATCACGGGCTGATCATGCACTCCTCATGTGACTGAGCATGCACTGATCACGTAGATATCATGCATTGATCACTTGGCTATCATGCACTCAACACGTGGATGATCATACACTGATCACGTGATTGCACATGCACTGATCACGTGGCTGATCATACAGTGATCATGTGGCTGATCATGCACTGATTACGTGGCTGATCATGCACAGATCACGTAGCTATCATGCACTGAACACATGGCTATCATGCACTGATCACGTGACTGATCATGCACTGATCACGTCGCTGATCATGCACTGATCACGTGGCTGATCATCCACTAATCACGTGCCTGATCATGCACTGATCACGTGGCTGATTATGCATTGATCACGAAGCTGATTATACACTGATCACGTGACAATGCATGCACTAATCACATGGCTTATGATCCACTGCTCACTTGGTGATCGTGCACTGATCACGTGGCTGATCATACCCTGATCACGTGGCTGATCATGCACTTATCACGAAGCTGATCTTACACGGATCACGTTACTGTGCATGCACTGATCACGTGGCTGATCATGCACTGATCACGTGGATGATCATACAATGATCACATGACTGATCATGCACTGATCACGAGCCTGACCATGCACTGATCACGTGGCTGAACATGCACTGATCAGGAGCTGATCATACACTGATCACATGACTCTGCATGCAATGATCACGTGGCTCATATTGCACTGATCACTTGGCTGATCATACACTGATCACGTGGCTGATCATGCAGTAATCACGGTGCGGATTATTGCACTAATCACGTGGTTGATCATACACTGATCACGTGTCTATCAATGCACTGATCACATGACTGTGCATTAACTGAACACGTACGTGTTCATGCACTGTTTACATGGCTATCATGCACTGATCACGTGGCTGATCATGCCATTGATCATGTAACTGATTATGCACTGTTGGCATAGCTGTCATGCACTGATCACATGACTGCACATGCTATGATCACGTGACTGATCATGCACTGATCACGTGCCTGATCATGCACTGATCACGTGGCTGATCATGCCTGATGACGAAGCTGATCATACACTTAACACATGACTGTGCATGCACTGATCACATGGCTGAGCATGCACTGATCATGTGGCTGAGCATGCACTGATCACTTAGCTATCATGCATTGATCCACTTGGCTATCAGGCCCTGAACACGTGGCTGATCATACACTGATCACGTGACTGCACATGCACTGATCACGTGCTGATCATACAGAGATCCAGTGGCTGATCATGCACTGATCACGTCGCTGATCATGCACTGATCACGTCATTGATCATGAACTGATCAACGTGACTTAGCATGCAGTGATCTCGTGTCTGAATGGTGCTGATCATGTGACTAATCAAGAACTGATTCACGTGGCTATCATGCACTGATCACGTGACTGATCATGCACTGATCACACAATTGATCCTGCACTGATCACATGGCTCATCACGCACTGATCCGGTGGCTGATCACACACGTATCACGTGACTGATCATGTACAGATCACGTGAATAATCATGAAGTGATCACGTGGCTATCCTGCACTGATCACGTGGATATCATGCACTGATCATGTGGCTGATCACACACGTATCACGTGACTGATCATGCACTGATCACGTGGCTATCATGCACTGATCACGTGGCTGATCATGCACAGATCACGTGACTGATCATGCACTGATCACGTGACTGATCATGCACAGATCACGTGACTGATCATGCACTGATCACGTGGCTATCATGCACTGCTCACGTGGCTGATCATGCAATGATCACGCAGCTACCATGTACTGGTCACATGACTGATCATGCACTGATCACATAATTGATCATGCACTGTTCACCTGGCTTATCATGCATTGATCATGTGACTGATCATGTGCTGATCATGTTTGGTGTCACACACTGATCATGTGCCTCTGGAGGCAATGAACATAGAGCTGAGTAGGCAGGAATCAGTCAGCAGGCTATAATCATGGAACTCACCTCTGAGAAATCATGCTGCTCAGCTGGCAATAATCAAGTAGATGAGCAGGCAGGAATTACGCAGCACAGGTGGCAATTGTCAAGGAGATGACAGGCAGGAATCGTGCAGCTCAGCTGGAAATTGTCAAGCAGATGAGCAGACAGTAATCACGCAGCTCAGCAGGCCCTGATCACGTGACTGAGCATGCACTGTTCACGTGGATGATCACACACCTATCACGTGACTGATCATGCACTGATCATGTGACTGATCATGCACTGATGACGTGGCTATAATGCACTGATCACTTGGCTGGACATACACTGATCACGTGCCTGGTCATGCACTGATCACGTGGCTGATCATGCACTGATCACGTGACTGATCATGCAATGATCTCGTGTCTGATCATGCACTGATCACGTGGCTATCATGCATTGCTCACGTGGCCTGTCATGCAGTGATCACGTGGCTATCATGCACTACTCACTTGGCTGATCATGCAATGATCATGTAGCTACCATGTACAGGTCACGTGAATGATCATACACCCATCAGGTGACTGATCATGCACTGATCACGTGGCTATCATGCACTGATCACGAGACTGATCATGCACTGATCACGTCTATATCATGCACTGATCACATGACTGCCCATGCACTGATCACGTGGATGATCATACACTAATCATGTGACAGATCATGCACTGATCACGTGGCTGATCATGCACTGATACCGTGACTGAGCATGGACTGATCACATGACTATCATGTAGTGATCACGTGACTTAATGGCGCTGATCATGTGACTGATCATGCGCTGATCATGTTTGCTATCATACACTGATCATGTGCCTCTGGAGGCAATAAACAAAGAGCTGAGTAGGCACGAATCAAACAGTCAGCAGGCAATAATCATGGAACTCAGCTGTGAGGAATCATGCTGCTCAGCTGGCAATAATCAAGCAGCTGAGCAGGCAGGAATTACACAGCACAGCTGGCAATTGTCAAGCAGATGACAGGCAGGAATCGTGCAGCTCAGCTGGCAATTGTCAAGCAGATGAGCAGACACTAATCACGCAGCTCAGCAGGCCCGGATCACGTGACTGAGCATGCACTGTTCACGTGGCTGATCATACACTGATCACGTGATTGATCATGCACTGATCACATGGATATCATGCACTGATCACGTGGCTGATCATACACTGTTCACGTGTCTGACCATGCACTGATCACGTGGCTGATCATACACTGCTCACGTAACTGATCATGCACTGATCACGTGGCTATCATGCACTGAATACGTGGCTGAACATGCACTGTTCACGTGGCTGATCACACACCTGTCACGTGACATAACATGCACTGATCACGTGGCACTCATGCACTGATCACGTGGCTGATCATACTCTGCTCACGTAACTCATCATGCACACATCACGTTTCTATCATGCACTGCTCACGTGGCTCGTCATGGAATGATCACGTAGCTACCATATACTGGTCACGTGACTGATCATGCACAGATCACGTAAATGATCATGCACTGTTCACGTGACTGATCATGTACTGATCACGTGACTGATCATGCACCGATCACGTGGCTGATCATGCACTGATCACGTAATTGATCAGGCACTTATCATTTGGCTGATCATGCACTGATCACGTGGCTGATCATACACTGATCACGTGACTGATCATGCACTGATCACGTGACTGATCATGCACTGATCACATAATTGATCCTGCACTGATCACATGGCTCATCACGCACTGATCCGGTGGCTGATCACACACGTATCACGTGACTGATCATGTACAGATCACGTGAATAATCATGAAGTGATCACGTGGCTATCCTGCACTGATCACGTGGATATCATGCACTGATCATGTGGCTGATCACACACGTATCACGTGACTGATCATGCACTGATCACGTGGCTATCATGCACTGATCACGTGGCTATCATGCACTGATCACGTGGCTGATCATGCAATGATCACGTAGCTACCATGCACTGGTCACGTGACTGATCATGCACTGATCAGGTAATTGATCATGCACTGATCACGTGACTGATCATGCACAGATCACGTGACTGATCATGCACAGATCACGTGACTGATCATGCACTGATCACGTGGCTATCATGCACTGCTCACGTGGCTGATCATGCAATGATCACGCAGCTACCATGTACTGGTCACATGACTGATCATGCACTGATCACATAATTGATCATGCACTGTTCACCTGGCTTATCATGCATTGATCATGTGACTGATCATGTGCTGATCATGTTTGGTGTCACACACTGATCATGTGCCTCTGGAGGCAATGAACATAGAGCTGAGTAGGCAGGAATCAGTCAGCAGGCTATAATCATGGAACTCACCTCTGAGAAATCATGCTGCTCAGCTGGCAATAATCAAGTAGATGAGCAGGCAGGAATTACGCAGCACAGGTGGCAATTGTCAAGGAGATGACAGGCAGGAATCGTGCAGCTCAGCTGGAAATTGTCAAGCAGATGAGCAGACAGTAATCACGCAGCTCAGCAGGCCCTGATCACGTGACTGAGCATGCACTGTTCACGTGGATGATCACACACCTATCACGTGACTGATCATGCACTGATCATGTGACTGATCATGCACTGATCACCGTGGCTGATCATGCAATGATCACGTAGCTACCATATACTGGTCACGTGACTGATCATGCACAGATCACGTTAAATGATCATGCACTGTTCACGTGACTGATCATGTACTGATCACGTGACTGATCATGCACCGATCACGTGGCTGATCATGCACTGATCACGTAATTGATCATGCACTTATCATTTGGCTGATCATGCACTGATCACGTGGCTGATCATACACTGATCACGTGACTGATCATGCACTGATCACGTGACTGATCATGCACTGATCACATAATTGATCCTGCACTGATCACATGGCTCATCACGCACTGATCCGGTGGCTGATCACACACGTATCACGTGACTGATCATGTACAGATCACGTGAATAATCATGAAGTGATCACGTGGCTATCCTGCACTGATCACGTGGATATCATGCACTGATCATGTGGCTGATCACAACACGTATCACGTGACTGATCATGCACTGATCACGTTTCTATCATGCACTGATCACATGACTGTGCATTAACTGAACACGTACGTGTTCATGCACTGTTTACATGGCTATCATGCACTGATCACGTGGCTGATCATGCATTGATCACGTAACTGATTATGCACTGTTGGCGTAGCTGTCATGCACTGATCACATGACTGCGCATGCTATGATCACGTGACTGATCATGCACTGATCACGTGCCTGATCATGAACTGATCACGTGGCTGATCATGCACTGATCACGTGGCTTATCATGCACTGATCACGAAGCTGATCATACACTTAACACATGACTGTGCATGCACTGATCACATGGCTGATCATGCAGTGATCATGTGGCTGAGCATGCACTGATCACTTAGCTATCATGCATTGATCACTTGGCTATCATGCCCTGAACACGTGGCTGATCATACACTGATCACGTGACTGCACATGCACTGATCACGTCATTGATCATGAACTGATCACGTGACTTAGCATGCAGTGATCTCGTGTCTGAATGGTGCTGATCATGTGACTAATCAAGAACTGATCACGTGGCTATCATGCACTGATCACGTGACTGCGCATGCACTGATCACGTGGCTGATCATACACTGATCACGTGACTGCACATGCACTGATCTCGTGGCTGATCATACAGAGATCCAGTGGCTGATCATGCACTGAACACGTCGCTGATCATGCACTGATCACGTCATTGATCAGGAACTGATCACGTGACTTAGCATGCAGTGATCTCGTGTCTGAATGGTGCTGATCATGTGACTAATCAAGAACTGATCACGTGGCTATAATGCACTGATCACGTGACTGCGGCATGCACTGATCATGTGGATGATCATACACTGATCACGTTACTGATCATTCACTGATCACGTGGCTATCATGCACTGATCACGTGACTGCACATGCACTGTTCACGTAATTGTAGGCAATGATCACGTGGCTATCATGCACTGATCACGTGTCTATCATGCACTGAACTCGTGGCTGATCATACACTGATCACGTGTCTGCCCATGCACGAATCACGTGACTGCACATTCACTGACCATGTAATTGAAGGCAATGATAACGTGGCTGTCATGCACTGATCACGGGGCTGATCATGCACTCCTCATGTGACTGAGCATGCACTGATCACGTAGATATCATGCATTGATCACTTGTCTATCATGCACTGAACACATGGCTGTTCATACACTGATCACGTGTCTGCACATGCACTGATCACGTGACTGCGCATTAACTGACACGTACCTGTTCATGCACTGTTGACGTGGCTATCATGCACTGATCACATGTCTATCATTCACTGATCACGTGACTGCGCATGAACTGAACACGTACCTGTTCATGCAATGCTTACGTGGCTATCATGCACTGTTCACGTGGCTGATCATGCATTGATCACGTGACTGATTATGCACTGATTGCGTAGATGTCATGCACTGATCACATGACTGCGCATGCCATGATCACGTGACTGATCATGCACTGATTACCTTGCGTATCATTGCACTGATCACATGACGGCGCATTAACTGATCACGTGGATATTATACACTGATCAAGTGACAGATCATGCACTAATCACGTGACTGATCATGCACTGATCACGTGGTTATCATGCACTGATCACATGGCCATACACTCGTCACGAGGCTACCATGCACTGATTCACGTGGCTGATTATACAATGATAACGTGACTGATCATGCACTGATCACGTGCCTGATCATGCACTGATCACGTGCCTGATCATGCACAGATCACGTGCCGGATCATGCACTGATCACATGGCTATACTACACTGATCACGTGACTGATAATGCACTCTTCAGCGGCCTGATCATCCACTGATCACGTGGCTGATTATGCACTGATCACGAAGCTGATCATACACTGATCATGTGACTATGCATGCACTGATCACATAGCTTATGATGCACTGCTCACGTGGGTGATCTGCACTGCTCACGTGGCTGATCATGCACTGATCACGTGGCTGATCATGCACTGATCACCAAGCTGATCATACACTGATCACGTGACTGTGCATGCACTGATCACATGGCTGATCATGCACTGATAACCTCGCTGATCATGGGCTGATAACGTGGCTAATCATGCACTAATCACGTTGCTTACAATGCACTAATCAGGTGGCTATCATGCACTGATCACGTGGCTGATCATACACTGATCACGTGACTGCGCATGCACTGATCACGTAACCGATCATGCACTGATCACGTGGCTATCATGCACTGATCACTTGTCTGTCATGCCACTGATCACGTGACTGCGCATGTACTGAACACGTACCTGTTCATGCACTGTTTACGTGACTATCATGTACTGATCACGTGGATGATCATACAATGATCACATGACTGATCATGCACTGATCACGAGGTTGAGCATGCACTGATCACGTGGCTAATCTTGCACTGATCATGAAGTTGATCATACACTGACCACATGACTGTGCATGCACTGATCACTTGGCTCATATTGCACTGATCACGTGGCTGCTCATACACTGATCACGTGACTGTGCATACACTGATCACGTGACAGATCATGCACGGTTCACGTGGCTATCATGCACTGATCACGTGACTGCGCTTGAACTGATTATGGACCTGTTCATGCACTGTTTTCGTGGCTATCATGCACTGATCACGTGGCTGATCATGCATTGATCACGTGAATGATTATGCACTGATTGCGTAGGCTGTCATGCACTGATCACATGCGTTCACATGCCATGATCACGTGACTGATCATGCACTGATCACGTGGCTATCATGCACTGATCACGTGGCTAATCATACATTGATCACGTAACTAATCATGCACTGATCACGAAGCTGATCTTACACTGATCACGTGACAGTGCATGCATTGATTACGTGGCAGATCATGCACTGATCATGTGGCAGATAATGCACTGATCACGTGGTTAATCATACACTAACCAAGTGGCTGATCATGCACTAATCACATTGCGGAGCATGCACTGATCACGTGGCTGATCATGAACTGATCACGTGACTTAGCATGCAGTGATCTCGTGTCTGAATGGTGCTGATCATGTGACTAATCAAGAGCTGATCACGTGGTTATAATGCACTGATCACGTGACTGCGCATGCACTGATCATGTGGATGATCATACACTGATCACGTTACTGGTCAGGCACTGATCACGTGACTGATCATTCACTGATCACATGTCTATCATACACTGATCACGTGACTGCACATGCACTGTTAACGTAATTGTATGCAATGATTACGTGGCTATCATGCACTGATCACGTGTCTATCATGCACTGAACACGTGGCTGATCATACACTGATCACGTGTCTACCCATGCACGAATAACGTGACTGCACATTCACTGACCACATAATTGAAGGCAATGAGAACGTGGCTGTCATGCACTGATCACGGGGCTGATCATGCACTGCTCATGTGACTGAGCATGCACTGATCACGTAGATATCATGCATTGATCACTTGTCTATCATTCACTGAACACATGACTGATCATACACTGATCACATGACTGCACATGGACTGATCACGTGGCTGATCATACAGTGATCACGTGGCTGATCATGCACTGATAACGTGGCTAATCATGCACTAATCACGTTGCTTACCATGCACTGATCAGCTGGCTATCATGCACTGATCACGTGGCTGATCCTACACTGTTCACGTGACTGGGCAGGCACTGATCACGTGACCGATCATGCACTGATCACGTGGCTATCATGCACTGATTACTTGTCTATCATGCACTGATCACGTGACTGCGCATGTACTGAACACGTACCTGTTCATGCACTGTTTACGTGGAAATCATGCACTGATCACGTGGCTGATCATGCATTGATCACGTAACTGATTATGCACTGATGGCGTAGCTGTCATGCACTGATCACATGACTGCGCATGCTATGATCATGTGACTGATCATGCTGTGATCACGTGCTTGATCATACACTGATCACATGGCTGATCATGCACTGTTCACGTGGCTGATCATACAATGATCACGTGACTGCACATGCACTGATCACGTGGCTATCATGCACTGATCACGTGTCTATCATGCACTGGTCACATGACTGCGCATTAACTGAACACGTACCTATTCATGCACTGTTGACGTGCCTATCATGCACTGATCACGTGGCTGATCATGCATTGATCACGTGACTAATTATGCACTGATTGCGTAGCTGTCATGCACTGATCACATGACTGCACATGCACTGATCACGTGACTAATCATGCACTGATCACGTTCCGTACCATGCACTGATCACATGACAGCGCATGAAATGATCACGTGGATATTATACACTGATCAGGTGACAAATCATGCACTAATCACGTGACTGACCATGCACTGATAAAGTGGCTATCATGAACTGATCACGTGACTGATCATACACTAGTCACGTGGCTATCATGCACTGATCACGTGGCTGATCATACACTGATCACGTGACTGATCATGCACTGATCCCGTGCCTGATCATGCACTGATCACGTGCATGATCATGCACTGATCAGGTGACTGATCATCCACTGATCACGTGCCTGATCATGCACTGATCACGTGGCTGAATATGCACTGATCACATGGCTATCATACACAGATCACATGACTAATCATGCTCTCTTCATGGGCCTGATCATGCACTGATCACGTGGCTGATTATGCACTGATCCCAAAGCTGATCATACACTGATCACGTGACAATGCATGCACTAATCACATGGCTTATGATGCACTGCTCACGTGGGTGATCGTGCACTAAACACGTGGCTGATCATACCCTGATCACGTGGCTGATCATGCACTGATCACGTTGTGGATCATGCAGTGATCACGTGGCTGATAATACAGTGATCACGTGGCTGATCATGCACTGATCACGTGGATGATCATACAATGATCACATGACTGAACATGCACTGATCACGAGCCTGACCATGCACTGATCACGTGGCTGATCATGCAATGATCATGAAGCTGATCATACACTGATCACATGACTCTGCATGCAATGATCACGTGGCTCATATTGCACTGATCACGTGGCTGATCATACACTGATCACGTGGCTGATCATGCAGTAATCACGGTGTGGATTATGCACTAATCACGTGGTTGATCATACACTGATCACGTGTGTATCATGCACTGATCATGTGAGTGTGCATTAACTGAACACGTACGTGTTCATGCACTGTTTACATGGCTATCATGCACTGATCACGTGGCTGATCATGCATTGATCACGTAACTGATTATGCACTGTTGGCGTAGCTGTCATGCACTGATCACATGACTGCGCATGCTATGATCACGTGACTGATCATGCACTGATCACGTGCCTGATCATGAACTGATCACGTGGCTGATCATGCACTGATCACGTGGCTTATCATGCACTGATCACGAAGCTGATCATACACTTAACACATGACTGTGCATGCACTGATCACATGGCTGATCATGCAGTGATCATGTGGCTGAGCATGCACTGATCACTTAGCTATCATGCATTGATCACTTGGCTATCATGCCCTGAACACGTGGCTGATCATACACTGATCACGTGACTGCACATGCACTGATCACGTCATTGATCATGAACTGATCACGTGACTTAGCATGCAGTGATCTCGTGTCTGAATGGTGCTGATCATGTGACTAATCAAGAACTGATCACGTGGCTATCATGCACTGATCACGTGACTGCGCATGCACTGATCACGTGGCTGATCATACACTGATCACGTGACTGCACATGCACTGATCTCGTGGCTGATCATACAGAGATCCAGTGGCTGATCATGCACTGAACACGTCGCTGATCATGCACTGATCACGTCATTGATCAGGAACTGATCACGTGACTTAGCATGCAGTGATCTCGTGTCTGAATGGTGCTGATCATGTGACTAATCAAGAACTGATCACGTGGCTATAATGCACTGATCACGTGACTGTGCATGCACTGATCATGTGGATGATCATACACTGATCACGTTACTGATCAGGCACTGATCACGTGACTGATCATTCACTGATCACGTGGCTATCATGCACTGATCACGTGACTGCACATGCACTGTTCACGTAATTGTAGGCAATGATCACGTGGCTATCATGCACTGATCACGTGTCTATAATGCACTGAACTCGTGGCTGATCATACACTGATCACGTGTCTGCCCATGCACGAATCACGTGACTGCACATTCACTGACCACGTAATTGAAGGCAATGATAACGTGGCTGTCATGCACTGATCACATGACTGCGCATGCTATGATCACGTGACTGATCATGCACTGATCACGTGCCTGATCATGAACTGATCACGTGGCTGATCATGCACTGATCACGTGGCTTATCATGCACTGATCACGAAGCTGATCATACATTTAACACATGACTGTGCATGCACTGATCACATGGCTGATCATGCACTGATCATGTGGCTGATCATGCACTGATCACGTGGCTGATCATCCACTCTTCACATGACTGCGCATGCACTGATCACGTGACTGATCATGCTCTGATCAGGTGGCTGTCATGCACTCATCACGTGTCTATCATGCACTGAACACGTGGCTGATCATACACTGATCACGTGTCTTCGCATGCACTAATCACATGACTGCACATGCACTGAGCACGTAATTATAGGCAATGATCAGGTGGCTACCATGCACTGATCAAGTGTCTGATCATGCAATGCTCATGTGAGTCAGGCTACACTAATGACGTAGCTATCATGCATTGATCACGTGTCTATCATGCTCTGAACACGTGGCTGATCATAAACTGATCACGTGACTGCGCATGCACTGATCATGTGGCTGATCATAGAGTGATCACGTGGCTGATCATGCACTGATTAGGTGGCTGATCATGCATTGATCACGTGACTGCACATGCACTGTTCACGTAATTGTAGGCAATGATCACGTGGCTATCATGCACTGATCACGTGTCTATCATGCACTGAGCACGTGGCTGATCATAAACTGATCACGTGACTGCGCATGCACTGATCATGTGGCTGATCATACACTGATCACGTCGCTGATCAGGAACTGATCACGTGACTTAGCATGCAGTGATCTCGTGTCTGAATGGTGCTGATCATGTGACTAATCAAGAACTGATCACGTGGCTATCATGCACTGATCACGTGACTGCGCATGCAATGATCATATGGCTGATCATACACTGATCACGTGACTGCACATGCACTGATCACGTGGCTGATCATACAGAGATCCAGTGGCTGATCATGCACCGATCACGTCGCTGATCATGCACTGATCACGTGACTGCACATGCACTGTTCACGTAATTGTAGGCAATGATCACGTAGCTATCATGCACTGATCACGTGTCTATCATGCACTGAACTCGTGGCTGATCATACACTGATCACGTGTCTGCCCATGCACGAATCACGTGACTGCACATTCACTGACCACGTAATTGAAGGCAATGATAACGTGGATGTCATGCACTGATCACGGGGCTGATCATGCACTCCTCATGTGACTGAGCATGCACTGATCACGTAGATATCATGCATTGATCACTTGGCTATCATGCACTCAACACGTGGATGATCATACACTGATCACGTGATTGCACATGCACTGATCACGTGGCTGATCATACAGTGATCATGTGGCTGATCATGCACTGATTACGTGGCTGATCATGCACAGATCACGTAGCTATCATGCACTGAACACATGGCTATCATGCACTGATCACGTGACTGATCATGCACTGATCACGTCGCTGATCATGCACTGATCACGTGGCTGATCATCCACTAATCACGTGCCTGATCATGCACTGATCACGTGGCTGATTATGCATTGATCACGAAGCTGATCATACACTGATCACGTGACAATGCATGCACTAATCACATGGCTTATGATCCACTGCTCACTTGGTGATCGTGCACTGATCACGTGGCTGATCATACCCTGATCACGTGGCTGATCATGCACTTATAACGAAGCTGATCTTACACGGATCACGTTACTGTGCATGCACTGATCACGTGGCTGATCATGCACTGATCACGTGGATGAACATACAATGATCACATGACTGATCATGCACTGATCACGAGCCTGACCATGCACTGATCACGTGGCTGAACATGCACTGATCAGGAAGCTGATCATACACTGATCACATGACTCTGCATGCAATGATCACGTGGCTCATATTGCACTGATCACTTGGCTGATCATACACTGATCACGTGGCTGATCATGCAGTAATCACGGTGCGGATTATGCACTAATCACGTGGTTGATCATACACTGATCACGTGTCTATCATGCACTGATCACATGACTGTGCATTAACTGAACACGTACGTGTTCATGCACTGTTTACATGGCTATCATGCACTGATCACGTGGCTGATCATGCATTGATCATGTAACTGATTATGCACTGTTGGCGTAGCTGTCATGCACTGATCACATGACTGCACATGCTATGATCACGTGACTGATCATGCACTGATCACGTGCCTGATCATGCACTGATCACGTGGCTGATCATGCACTGATGACGAAGCTGATCATACACTTAACACATGACTGTGCATGCACTGATCACATGGCTGATCATGCACTGATCATGTGGCTGAGCATGCACTGATCACTTAGCTATCATGCATTGATCACTTGGCTATCAGGCCCTGAACACGTGGCTGATCATACACTGATCACGTGACTGCACATGCACTGATCACGTGGCTGATCATACAGAGATCCAGTGGCTGATCATGCACTGATCACGTCGCTGATCATGCACTGATCACGTCATTGATCATGAACTGATCACGTGACTTAGCATGCAGTGATCTCGTGTCTGAATGGTGCTGATCATGTGACTAATCAAGAACTGATCACGTGGCTATCATGCACTGATCACGTGACTGATCATGCACTGATCACACAATTGATCCTGCACTGATCACATGGCTCATCACGCACTGATCCGGTGGCTGATCACACACGTATCACGTGACTGATCATGTACAGATCACGTGAATAATCATGAAGTGATCACGTGGCTATCCTGCACTGATCACGTGGATATCATGCACTGATCATGTGGCTGATCACACACGTATCACGTGACTGATCATGCACTGATCACGTGGCTATCATGCACTGATCACGTGGCTGATCATGCACAGATCACGTGACTGATCATGCACTGATCACGTGACTGATCATGCACAGATCACGTGACTGATCATGCACTGATCACGTGGCTATCATGCACTGCTCACGTGGCTGATCATGCAATGATCACGCAGCTACCATGTACTGGTCACATGACTGATCATGCACTGATCACAGAATTGATCATGCACTGTTCACCTGGCTTATCATGCATTGATCATGTGACTGATCATGTGCTGATCATGTTTGGTGTCACACACTGATCATGTGCCTCTGGAGGCAATGAACATAGAGCTGAGTAGGCAGGAATCAGTCAGCAGGCTATAATCATGGAACTCACCTCTGAGAAATCATGCTGCTCAGCTGGCAATAATCAAGTAGATGAGCAGGCAGGAATTACGCAGCACAGGTGGCAATTGTCAAGGAGATGACAGGCAGGAATCGTGCAGCTCAGCTGGAAATTGTCAAGCAGATGAGCAGACAGTAATCACGCAGCTCAGCAGGCCCTGATCACGTGACTGAGCATGCACTGTTCACGTGGATGATCACACACCTATCACGTGACTGATCATGCACTGATCATGTGACTGATCATGCACTGATGACGTGGCTATAATGCACTGATCACTTGGCTGGACATACACTGATCACGTGACAGTGCATGCATTGATTACGTGGCAGATCATGCACTGATCATGTGGCAGATAATGCACTGATCACGTGGTTAATCATACACTAACCAAGTGGCTGATCATGCACTAATCACATTGCGGAGCATGCACTGATCACGTGGCTGATCATGAACTGATCACGTGACTTAGCATGCAGTGATCTCGTGTCTGAATGGTGCTGATCATGTGACTAATCAAGAGCTGATCACGTGGTTATAATGCACTGATCACGTGACTGCGCATGCACTGATCATGTGGATGATCATACACTGATCACGTTACTGGTCAGGCACTGATCACGTGACTGATCATTCACTGATCACATGTCTATCATACACTGATCACGTGACTGCACATGCACTGTTAACGTAATTGTATGCAATGATTACGTGGCTATCATGCACTGATCACGTGTCTATCATGCACTGAACACGTGGCTGATCATACACTGATCACGTGTCTACCCATGCACGAATAACGTGACTGCACATTCACTGACCACATAATTGAAGGCAATGAGAACGTGGCTGTCATGCACTGATCACGGGGCTGATCATGCACTGCTCATGTGACTGAGCATGCACTGATCACGTAGATATCATGCATTGATCACTTGTCTATCATTCACTGAACACATGACTGATCATACACTGATCACATGACTGCACATGGACTGATCACGTGGCTGATCATACAGTGATCACGTGGCTGATCATGCACTGATAACGTGGCTAATCATGCACTAATCACGTTGCTTACCATGCACTGATCAGCTGGCTATCATGCACTGATCACGTGGCTGATCCTACACTGTTCACGTGACTGGGCAGGCACTGATCACGTGACCGATCATGCACTGATCACGTGGCTATCATGCACTGATTACTTGTCTATCATGCACTGATCACGTGACTGCGCATGTACTGAACACGTACCTGTTCATGCACTGTTTACGTGGAAATCATGCACTGATCACGTGGCTGATCATGCATTGATCACGTAACTGATTATGCACTGATGGCGTAGCTGTCATGCACTGATCACATGACTGCGCATGCTATGATCACGTGACTGATCATGCAGTGATCACGTGCTTGATCATACACTGATCACATGGCTGATCATGCACTGTTCACGTGGCTGATCATACAATGATCACGTGACTGCACATGCACTGATCACGTGGCTATCATGCACTGATCACGTGTCTATCATGCACTGGTCACATGACTGCGCATTAACTGAACACGTACCTATTCATGCACTGTTGACGTGCCTATCATGCACTGATCACGTGGCTGATCATGCATTGATCACGTGACTAATTATGCACTGATTGCGTAGCTGTCATGCACTGATCACATGACTGCACATGCACTGATCACGTGACTAATCATGCACTGATCACGTTCCGTACCATGCACTGATCACATGACAGCGCATGAAATGATCACGTGGATATTATACACTGATCAGGTGACAAATCATGCACTAATCACGTGACTGACCATGCACTGATAAAGTGGCTATCATGAACTGATCACGTGACTGATCATACACTAGTCACGTGGCTATCATGCACTGATCACGTGGCTGATCATACACTGATCACGTGACTGATCATGCACTGATCCCGTGCCTGATCATGCACTGATCACGTGCATGATCATGCACTGATCAGGTGACTGATCATCCACTGATCACGTGCCTGATCATGCACTGATCACGTGGCTGAATATGCACTGATCACATGGCTATCATACACAGATCACATGACTAATCATGCTCTCTTCATGGGCCTGATCATGCACTGATCACGTGGCTGATTATGCACTGATCCCGAAGCTGATCATACACTGATCACGTGACAATGCATGCACTAATCACATGGCTTATGATGCACTGCTCACGTGGGTGATCGTGCACTAAACACGTGGCTGATCATACCCTGATCACGTGGCTGATCATGCACTGATCACGTTGTGGATCATGCAGTGATCACGTGGCTGATAATACAGTGATCACGTGGCTGATCATGCACTGATCACGTGGATGATCATACAATGATCACATGACTGAACATGCACTGATCACGAGCCTGACCATGCACTGATCACGTGGCTGATCATGCAATGATCATGAAGCTGATCATACACTGATCACATGACTCTGCATGCAATGATCACGTGGCTCATATTGCACTGATCACGTGGCTGATCATACACTGATCACGTGGCTGATCATGCAGTAATCACGGTGTGGATTATGCACTAATCACGTGGTTGATCATACACTGATCACGTGTGTATCATGCACTGATCATGTGAGTGTGCATTAACTGAACACGTACGTGTTCATGCACTGTTTACATGGCTATCATGCACTGATCACGTGGCTGATCATGCATTGATCACGTAACTGATTATGCACTGTTGGCGTAGCTGTCATGCACTGATCACATGACTGCGCATGCTATGATCACGTGACTGATCATGCACTGATCACGTGCCTGATCATGAACTGATCACGTGGCTGATCATGCACTGATCACGTGGCTTATCATGCACTGATCACGAAGCTGATCATACACTTAACACATGACTGTGCATGCACTGATCACATGGCTGATCATGCAGTGATCATGTGGCTGAGCATGCACTGATCACTTAGCTATCATGCATTGATCACTTGGCTATCATGCCCTGAACACGTGGCTGATCATACACTGATCACGTGACTGCACATGCACTGATCACGTCATTGATCATGAACTGATCACGTGACTTAGCATGCAGTGATCTCGTGTCTGAATGGTGCTGATCATGTGACTAATCAAGAACTGATCACGTGGCTATCATGCACTGATCACGTGACTGCGCATGCACTGATCACGTGGCTGATCATACACTGATCACGTGACTGCACATGCACTGATCTCGTGGCTGATCATACAGAGATCCAGTGGCTGATCATGCACTGAACACGTCGCTGATCATGCACTGATCACGTCATTGATCAGGAACTGATCACGTGACTTAGCATGCAGTGATCTCGTGTCTGAATGGTGCTGATCATGTGACTAATCAAGAACTGATCACGTGGCTATAATGCACTGATCACGTGACTGTGCATGCACTGATCATGTGGATGATCATACACTGATCACGTTACTGATCAGGCACTGATCACGTGACTGATCATTCACTGATCACGTGGCTATCATGCACTGATCACGTGACTGCACATGCACTGTTCACGTAATTGTAGGCAATGATCACGTGGCTATCATGCACTGATCACGTGTCTATAATGCACTGAACTCGTGGCTGATCATACACTGATCACGTGTCTGCCCATGCACGAATCACGTGACTGCACATTCACTGACCACGTAATTGAAGGCAATGATAACGTGGCTGTCATGCACTGATCACATGACTGCGCATGCTATGATCACGTGACTGATCATGCACTGATCACGTGCCTGATCATGAACTGATCACGTGGCTGATCATGCACTGATCACGTGGCTTATCATGCACTGATCACGAAGCTGATCATACATTTAACACATGACTGTGCATGCACTGATCACATGGCTGATCATGCACTGATCATGTGGCTGATCATGCACTGATCACGTGGCTGATCATCCACTCTTCACATGACTGCGCATGCACTGATCACGTGACTGATCATGCTCTGATCAGGTGGCTGTCATGCACTCATCACGTGTCTATCATGCACTGAACACGTGGCTGATCATACACTGATCACGTGTCTTCGCATGCACTAATCACATGACTGCACAATGCACTGAGCACGTAATTATAGGCAATGATCAGGTGGCTACCATGCACTGATCAAGTGTCTGATCATGCCAATGCTCATGTGAGTCAGGCTACACTAATGACGTAGCTATCATGCATTGATCACGTGTCTATCATGCTCTGAACACGTGGCTGATCATAAACTGATCACGTGACTGCGCATGCACTGATCATGTGGCTGATCATAGAGTGATCACGTGGCTGATCATGCACTGATTAGGTGGCTGATCATGCATTGATCACGTGACTGCACATGCACTGTTCACGTAATTGTAGGCAATGATCACGTGGCTATCATGCACTGATCACGTGTCTATCATGCACTGAGCACGTGGCTGATCATAAACTGATCACGTGACTGCGCATGCACTGATCATGTGGCTGATCATACACTGATCACGTCGCTGATCAGGAACTGATCACGTGACTTAGCATGCAGTGATCTCGTGTCTGAATGGTGCTGATCATGTGACTAATCAAGAACTGATCACGTGGCTATCATGCACTGATCACGTGACTGCGCATGCAATGATCATATGGCTGATCATACACTGATCACGTGACTGCACATGCACTGATCACGTGGCTGATCATACAGAGATCCAGTGGCTGATCATGCACCGATCACGTCGCTGATCATGCACTGATCACGTGACTGCACATGCACTGTTCACGTAATTGTAGGCAATGATCACGTAGCTATCATGCACTGATCACGTGTCTATCATGCACTGAACTCGTGGCTGATCATACACTGATCACGTGTCTGCCCATGCACGAATCACGTGACTGCACATTCACTGACCACGTAATTGAAGGCAATGATAACGTGGATGTCATGCACTGATCACGGGGCTGATCATGCACTCCTCATGTGACTGAGCATGCACTGATCACGTAGATATCATGCATTGATCACTTGGCTATCATGCACTCAACACGTGGATGATCATACACTGATCACGTGATTGCACATGCACTGATCACGTGGCTGATCATACAGTGATCATGTGGCTGATCATGCACTGATTACGTGGCTGATCATGCACAGATCACGTAGCTATCATGCACTGAACACATGGCTATCATGCACTGATCACGTGACTGATCATGCACTGATCACGTCGCTGATCATGCACTGATCACGTGGCTGATCATCCACTAATCACGTGCCTGATCATGCACTGATCACGTGGCTGATTATGCATTGATCACGAAGCTGATCATACACTGATCACGTGACAATGCATGCACTAATCACATGGCTTATGATCCACTGCTCACTTGGTGATCGTGCACTGATCACGTGGCTGATCATACCCTGATCACGTGGCTGATCATGCACTTATCACGAAGCTGATCTTACACGGATCACGTTACTGTGCATGCACTGATCACGTGGCTGATCATGCACTGATCACGTGGATGAACATACAATGATCACATGACTGATCATGCACTGATCACGAGCCTGACCATGCACTGATCACGTGGCTGAACATGCACTGATCAGGAAGCTGATCATACACTGATCACATGACTCTGCATGCAATGATCACGTGGCTCATATTGCACTGATCACTTGGCTGATCATACACTGATCACGTGGCTGATCATGCAGTAATCACGGTGCGGATTATGCACTAATCACGTGGTTGATCATACACTGATCACGTGTCTATCATGCACTGATCACATGACTGTGCATTAACTGAACACGTACGTGTTCATGCACTGTTTACATGGCTATCATGCACTGATCACGTGGCTGATCATGCATTGATCATGTAACTGATTATGCACTGTTGGCGTAGCTGTCATGCACTGATCACAATGACTGCACATGCTATGATCACGTGACTGATCATGCACTGATCACGTGCCTGATCATGCACTGATCACGTGGCTGATCATGCACTGATGACGAAGCTGATCATACACTTAACACATGACTGTGCATGCACTGATCACATGGCTGATCATGCACTGATCATGGTGGCTGAGCATGCACTGATCACTTAGCTATCATGCATTGATCACTTGGCTATCAGGCCCTGAACACGTGGCTGATCATACACTGATCACGTGACTGCACATGCACTGATCACGTGGCTGATCATACAGAGATCCAGTGGTGATCAATGCACTGATCACGTCGCTGATCATGCACTGATCACGTCATTGATCATGAACTGATCACGTGACTTAGCATGCAGTGATCTCGTGTCTGAATGGTGCTGATCATGTGACTAATCAAGAACTGATCACGTGGCTATCATGCACTGATCACGTGACTGATCATGCACTGATCACACAATTGATCCTGCACTGATCACATGGCTCATCACGCACTGATCCGGTGGCTTGATCACACACGTATCACGTGACTGATCATGTACAGATCACGTGAATAATCATGAAGTGATCACGTGGCTATCCTGCACTGATCACGTGGATATCATGCACTGATCATGTGGCTGATCACACCACGTATCACGTGACTGATCATGCACTGATCACGTGGCTATCCATGCACTGATCACGTGCTGATCATGCACAGATCACGTGACTGATCTAATCCTCACTGATCACTGAACTGATTCTAATCACACAGATCACGTGACTGATCAATGCACTGATCACGTGGCTATCATGCACTGCTCACTGCTGATCATGCAATGATCACGCAGCTCCACCATGTAACTGGTCACGATGACTGATTCATGCACTGATCACAGAATTGATCATGCACTGTTTACCTGGTTATCAATGCATTGATCATGTGACTGATCATGTGCTGATCATAGTTTGGTGTCAACACCACTGATCATGTGCCTCTGGAGGCAATGAACATAGAGCTGAGTAGGCAGGAATCAGTCAGCAGGCTATAATCATGAACTCACCTCTGAGAAATCATGCTGCTCAGCTGGCAATATCAAGTAGATGAGCAGGCAGGAATTACGCAGCACAGGTGGCAATTGTCAAGGAGATGACAGGCAGGAATCGTGGCAGCTCAGCTGGAAATTGTCAAGCAGATGAGCAGACAGTAATCACGCAGCTCAGCAGGCCCTGATCACGTGACTGAGCATGCACTGTTCACGTGGGATGATCACACACCTATCAACGTGACTGATCATGCACTGATCATGTGACTGATCATGCACTGATTGACGTGGCTATAATGCACTGATCACTTGGCTGGACATACACTGATCACGTGACAGCTGCATGCATTGATTACGTGGCAGATCATGCACTGATCATGTGGCAGATAATGCAACTGATCACGTGGTTAATCATACACTAACAAGTGGCTGATCGATGCACTAATCACATTGCGGAGCATGCACTGATCACGTGGCTGATCATGAACTGATCACGTGACTTAGCATGCAGTGATCTCGTGTCGTGATTGGTGCTGATTCATGTGACTAATCAAGAGCTGATTCACGTGGTTTACTAATGCACTGATCCGTGACTGCGGCATGCACTTGATCATGTTGGATGATCATAGGGCACTGATCACGTTACTCGGTCAGGCACTGATCACGTGACTGATCATTCACTGATCACATGTCTACATATCACTGATCACGTTCACTGCGTGGAACAGTATGCAATTGTACCTTACTGGTTAGATCGTATCATGCTTGATCAATCCGTCACAATGATAGTGCGCTTAATCCACCTTGACACGTGGATCACTGCCATGTCATTACTCTCATGTAACACTGTGATCCATACACTGAATCAACCGTTCTACCATGCACGTAACGTGACTGCACATTCACCTGAAATCAACACTAATATGAAAGGCCCATCATGAGAACGCGTGGCTGTCATGCACTGATCACGGGTGATCAATGCACTGTCTTGACTACATGCATGATCATGTAGGTGCATGTCATTCCTGAACCGAGCCAAGATACAGATGACTCATCACGATTGACATCACTATAGCCTCCTACTGGACAGTCTATCTGGTTGATAGCACATACGTGATCTACACTGGATCCATGACTGTCCATGACTGATCTAACAGTGTGTTCTGTCATATCCTCTACATGCTTGAATCAGCTGGCTAGCTCATGCACTTGAGTACACGTGTGATCAACTTTCAGTTGACTGCAGGCATTGATCACGGTGCTACCATCATAGAGCCACTGGTCATCTGAGTGGCTAGATCATGCGGACTGATATAATGCGTGCTATCATCTAACTGTCAGTGATGGCATGGCTGACACGTGACCGTATCATGCCACTGTTTACGTGAAACATCATGCGCACTGATCTACGTGGTATGATCATGCATGATCACGTAACTGTTGCATGAATGGACGTAGCTTTCTGTTCATTGCACTTGATCTTAGGAATGAAATCATGCGCTGACTTCACTGGACTCATCGCTGATCAGTCGATTAGGTGTCACTGATGCGTAGCTTGATCCTAATCAACTGAGACCATGCGACTGTCCATGCTATGATCACGTGATGTCATACGACAGTGATCACGACTTGATATCAACTGACACATGTGCTTGATCATGGCAGTTCCACGTGGGCTATCTCAACTGATTCCAGTGGGACTGAATGCACTATCATGCTATCATGCTAGCTCACGGGATAGACTGCCTGCATCTGCATTATAACTGAACACGTAACCTATTCAAGCCTGTTGACTGCCTAATCATCGCACTGATCAACGTGGCTTGATCATGCATTGACTCACGTGACGAATTATGCACTGAGTTACGTAGCTGTCAGACTGATCACAGTGATGCACCAATGACGTGATCAACGTGTATCTAATCATGCACTGATCACGTTCGCTCCGATATCTCATGCACTGGATAATTGACCTTAGCTGCATGAATGATCACGTGGATTATTTAAGTGACACTATCAGGTGGACGAGAGACTCATTGCAATAATACACGTGAACTGCTAGACCCATTGCACTGAAATAAGTGGACTATTCATGAACTCGTACATTCGTATCTGATCATACACTAGTCACGTGGCTTATCATGTCACTGGATCACGTGCTGAGATCATACACTTGATCACGTGTAGCTGATCATGCACGATCCCGTGGCCTGATCATGCACTGATCACGTGGCATATGACTCATGCACTAGATCAGGTGACTGATCATCCGACTGATCACGTGCCTGATAGCATCGCACTGATACGTGGTGAATATGGCACCTGAATCGCATGGCATATCAACACAGATTCACATGACTTAAATCATCGCTCTCTTCCTATGGCCTCGTATACGATGAACCCTGATACAACGTGGGGCTCGATTAATGCACTGATTCCCGAGCTGATCAGGCATACAACTGACAGTACAATGATCGCACTAATCACATGGCTTATGATGCACTGCTCACGTGGGTGATCGTGACTAAACACGTGGCTGATCATATACCCTGATCACCGTGGTCTGATCAATGCATTGAATCAACGTTGTGGCATCATCAGTGATCACGTGGCTGATTAATACCGAGTGATCACGCTGGTGATGACATGCACTGATCACTCGTGGAATGATCATACAATGATCAACATGACGAACATGCTGACATGATCATAGCGAGCCTGATCCGGATGGGCAACTGTCAGGGCATGATCCATGCAATGAGTCAGGAACTAGATCATACACTGGGCATCACATGACTCTGCCATGCAATGACTCACTGGTGGCATCATATGGCACTGACACGCTGAGAACTGATCATACACGTGATACCACGTGGCTGATCATGCAGGTATCACGGTGTGGATATATGCCACTAATCACGTGGTGATCATTACACTGATCAACGTGTTATCACTGAACGTGATCAGTGTAGATGTGTGTTCATTACTGAACACGTACGTGTTCATATGCCTGTTTACATGGCTTCATGCACTTGTTATCACGTGGTTGATTTGCATTGAATCACGTACTGATTATGCACTGTGGCGTAGCTGTCATGCACTGATCACATGACTGGCGCATGCTATGATCACGTGACCTTATCAATGCGACTGATCACTGCCCTCTGATCATGATACTGATCACGTGGCTGATCATGCACTGATTCACGTGTTTAATCATGCACTGATCATCGAACTGATCATACCTTAACACATGACTGTGCAGCACCTGATCACATGGCTGATCATGGCAGTGTCATGTTGGTGAGCATTCCTGATTCACTTAAGCTATCATGCATATAGATCACTTGGCTATCATGCCGCTGAACGTGTTAGACATCGATGGTCCATGAAATCAATGCACGACGTCATTGTATCAAGTGACGTCATAGAAACTTGACTATGGGAACGTGTCCAACATTGATACAGCAGATCATTGGTATTCATAACGAAACTGATCCACGTGTGCACTTATGCATTGATGATCGTCTCTGAATGGACGGAATCATGGCACTGTAATCACGATATGGAAGCTGCTATCATTTGCCACATTCTCACGTGACTGCACATGCACTGATCACGTGGCTAGACATAGACTGATACTACTGAGCACTGATCTCGTCGACAACAGAGTGCAGTGGCTGATCATGCATGCTGAACACGCTCCCGGTTGATCATGCACTGATCACGTCATTGATCAGGAACTGATACGTGAAGAACTAAGCATTATGCTATTTGTGATCTCGGTGTCTGAATGGTTGCTGATGCATGTGACTAATCAAGAATGATCACTGTGCTATTAATGCAGCTGATCATGTGCACTGTGTCAATGCCATTGAATCATGTGTGATGAGTCTAACAGCTGATCGACGTTACTGATCAGAGCACTGATACGTGACTGGATTCATTCACTATCACGTGGCTATTCATGCACTGATCACGTGACGCACATGCACTGTCACGTATTGTAGGGCAATGATCAGCGTGGCTAATACATGGGCAGCTGTATAATGCACTGGTGTGCTGATACTTACCATGACACGTGAACGTCGCAGTGCGCAGACATCCACGAAGGTGTGACCCATGCAGAACCGTGCTCAACATTCAGACCACGTAATTGACAAGGCAATAGAAGACGTGGCTGTCATGCACTTGATGCACTGACTGGCGGCATGCTATGATCATCGCTGACTGATCATGCACTGATCACGTGCCTATCATCGAACTGATCACGTGGCTGATCTATTGCACTGATCACGTGGTGTTATCATGCTACTGAAACGAAGTGAGTCATACATTTACACATGACTGTGCATGCACTTGATCAGTCATGCCTGATTCATGCCTGATCATGGGCTGATCTCCTGATCACGTGGCTGATCATCCCACTCTCACATGACTGCGGATGCATGATCACGTGACTGATCATGCTCTATGCAGCGTGGCTGTCACATGCACTCATCACGTGTCTACATGCACTTTAGAACCAGTGGCTGATCATACACTGATCACGTGTCTTCGCATGCACTAATCACATGACTGCACATTGCATTGAGCACGTAATTATAGCAATGATCAGTGGCTACCATGCACTGAATCGAAGTGTCTGTATGCAATGCATTATTTAAGGCACACTATGATGCCATGTAAGAGACGTAAACTGTAAGAGGCTATTGGCATATGATCACGTGTCTATCATGCTCTGACACGTGGCTGATCATAAACTGATCACGTGACTACGCATGCACTGATACATGTTGGGCCTGATCATAGAGTGATGCACGTGGTGATCACATCGCACTGGATTAGTGAGCTGAAATCATGCATTTGTCAATCACGTGAACTGCACATATGCAACATGTTCCACGTAATTGTACTGGCAATGATTCAGTGGCTTCATGCAACTGATCACGTGTGGTCTATTGCATGCACTGAGCACGTGGCCTGATCATAAACGGATCACTGACTGCGCATGCATCCTGATCATGGTTAAAACTTGTGCATAACTCACGTCGGCGGTGAATCAACTCGTATCAAGTGACATAGATACTCAGTGATGAGCATGCAGTGATCATGCGTGTTGAATCTGCTGATCTCAATGTGACTAATCAAGAACTGATCAACGTGAGCTATCAATGCACTAGATCCACGTGGACTGCGCATGGCAATGATCATAGGCTGATCATACCTGATCACGTGACTGGCAACATGCACTGATCACGTGGGCTGATCATACAGAGAGACCAGTGTGTGAATCATGCACCGGATCACGTCGCTGTATGCACTGTCCTAATAACGATACAAGCTCCGTGACAGACTGCAACATATGCTCTGTTCACGAATGTAAGGCAATGATCACGTAGCTATCATGCATGATCACGTGTCTATCAATGCACTGAACTCGTGTGCTGGATCATACATGATCTACGTGTCTGCCCATTGCACGAATCACGTGACTGCACATTCATGACCACGTAATTGAAGGCAAATGAAACGTGGGATGTCATGCACTGATCACGGCTGATCATGGCACTCCTCATGATGACGAGCAATGCCATCTGATCAACGTAGATATCATGCCATTGAGTCACTTGGCTATCATGCATCATACATCAGGTGGGATGATTCATACACGATCAACGTGATTATTGAAACATGCACCTGATCCACAGTGGCTGATCATACATGATTCATGTGGGCTGATCATGCACTGATTACGTGGCTGATCATGCACAGATACGTAGCTATCAGTGCACTGAACATCGATGGCTTATATGCATGATCACGTGACTGATCATGCACTGATACACGTCGTTCATGCATTCACTTGGCATGATCAATCTACTCACTATCACGTCTGTCATGACTGATCACGTGGCTGTGAATGCATTGATACGATGCTGAGATCAGATACAACATAGATCCACGTGACAATGCTGATTACGACAGCAATAATCACATGGCTATATATGCCTCACTGCCACATGAGGATCGTGGCTACTGATCACGGCTTATTCGGCATCGAACCCTGATCACGTGGCTGATCATCATTATCACGAAGCTGATCTTAGCACGGATCACGCTTACTGTGCATGCAACTGATCACGTGGTACTGATCATGCACTGATCCAGTGGCATAGAACATACAGATGATCACAATGAATGATCGATGCACTGATCACGAGCCTGGACCATTGCATCTGTTCACGGGGTCTGAACATCAGATCAGGAAGCTGATCATTCACACTGAATCACATGACTCTGCATCAATGATCACGTGCTCATATTGCACTGATCACTTGGCTGATTATACACTGATCCGTGGCTGATCATGGCTCAGTAATCACGGATGCGGTAGCAGCTTAATCACGGTGGTTGAATCATAACTGATCACGTTGTCTAATCATGCATGATTCACAGGAACTGTGCACTTAACTGAACACTGTACGTGTTGCAGCTGTTTACTGGGCTATCATGCCACTGATCATGATGGATGTCTATGCATTGTATCATGTTAAACTGATTTATGCACGTTGTGCGTGCTGTCCATTGCTCTGACACATGACTGCCACTGCTAATGATCACGTGACTGATCATGCACTATCACGTGCCTGATCATGCACTGATCACGTGGGGGGGTGAGTCAACTGATAGCTGACTCTGACGAAGGCTGATCATACACATACACATGACTGTGCATGCACTGATCACTTGGCTGATCATGCAACTGATCATGTGGTCTGAGCATGCACTGATCACTTAGTATCATGCATTGATCACTTGCTTCGAGGCCCTGAAACGTGGCTGATCATACATGATTCCACGTGACTTGCAACTGCCACTGATCACGTGGTGAAATACAGAGATCCATGGTGATATGCACTGATCACGTCGCTGATCATGGGGGGGTGCACTGCATTCACCGTCATTGAATCATGAACTGATACGTGACTGCATGCAGTTGATCTCGTGTCTGAATGGTGCTGATTCATGTGAACTAATTCAGAGAATGATCACGTGGCTATCATGCACTGATCACGTGGACTGATCATGCACTGATCACACAATTGATCCTGACTGATCACATGGCTCATCACGCACTGATCCGGTGGCTGATCACACACGTATCACGTGACTGATCATGTACAGATCACGTGAATAATCATTGAGTGATCACGTGGCTATCCTGCACTGATCACGTGGATATCATGCACTGATCATGTGGCTGATCACACACGTATCACGTGACTGATCATGCACTGATCACGTGGCTATCTGACTATCACGTGGCTGATCATGCACAATCAGCGTGACTGATCATGCACTGATCAACGTGACTGATCATGCACAGATCACGTGACGATCATGACTGATCACGTGGCTATCATGCACTGCTCACGTGGCGTGATCATGCAATGATCAGCAGCTACCATTGTACTGGTCACATTACTGATATGCCTGTCACAGATATCGATCATGGCACTGTTCACCTGGCTTATCAGCATTTGTATCTGTGACTGACATGTGTGATCATGTTTGGTGTCACAAATGAATCAGTGTGCCCTCTGGAGGCGAATGAACATAGACGCGTGACGGACGGCAGGAACTTCAGGTAGCACTAGCGCTATATCATGGAAACTCACCTTGAGAAATCATGCGCTCGCTGCTGCAATAATCAAGTAGATGAGGCAGGCAGGAATACGCAGGCAAAGGTGGAATTGCAAGGATGAAGCAGGAATCGTGCAAGCTTCAGCTGGAAACATTGGTCAAAGCAGATAGCAGACAGTAAATCACGCAGCTTCAGCGGCCCTGATAGTGACTGAGCTCACTGTTCACAGTGGATGAGTCACACAACCTCACGTGACTGATCATGCACTGATCATTTACTGATCATGCACTGATGACGTGGCTATAATGCACTGATCATTGGCTGACTATACACTGATACCGTGCCGTGGTCATGCCTGATCAGTGGGCTGATCAATGCACTGATCACGTGACTGATATTGAAATGATCTCGTTTCTGATAATGCATGATCACGTGGCTGTCATGCACACAATTGCTCACGTGCTGTCATTGCAGTGGATCACGTGGCTATATGCACTACTCACTTAGCGTACCATGCAATGATCATGTAGCTACCAGTAAAGGTCAACGTGAATGAAATCATACACCGTCAGGTGACTGATCATGCACTGGATCCACGTGTGCTATATGGCACTGATCACGAGACTGATCATGCACTGATACGTCTATATCATGCTACTGGATCAACGTGGATGATCAATACACTAATCATGTGACGATCAATGCATGATCACGTGCTGATCATGCCTGATACCCGTGACTGAGCATGGACTGATCACATACATACATGTAGTGATCACTGTGACCCTTAATGGCGCTGATCATGGACTGATCATTGCGCTGATGCATGTTTCTATCATAACACTGATCATGTGCTCTGGAGCACCTAAACACAAGAGCCTGAGTAGGCACGATCAAAACAGTCAGCAGCAATAATCATGGAACTCAGCTGTGAGGAATCATGCTGCTCAGCGCAATAATGCAAGCAGCGAGCAAGCAGGAATTACACAGCAAGCTGGCAACTTGTCAAGCAGAATGCACAGGCAGAATCGTGCAGTAGCTGGCAATTGTAAGCAGATGACAGCACTAATCAGCAGCTCAAGCAGCCCGGATCACGTGACTGAGCGATGCAATGTTCACGTGCTGATCATACAATTGACACGTGATTCATCCATGCACTGATCACATTGGATGTTCATGCACTGATCAACGTGGCTGATCAATAACTGTTCAAGTTCTGACATGCACTGATCACGTGGCTGATCATACACTGCTCACGTAATGATCATCGCACTGATGACGTGGCTATCATGCACTGAATACGTGGCCTGAACAGCAACTTTCACGTGCTGATCACAACACCTGTAACGTGACATAACATGCACTGATCACGTGGCACTCATCACTGATCAGGTGGCTGATCATACTTGCTCACGTAACTCATCAATGCACACATCACGTTTCTATCAGCATGACTCACCTGGCTCGTCAATGAATGACTCACGTAGCTACCCAAATATACTGGTCACGTGACTGCATTGCACAATCCACGTAATGATCATAGCACTGTTTCACGTGACTGATCATGTACTGAACACGTGACTGATATGCACCGATCACAGTGTCTGATCATGGCACTGAGTACCGTAATTCGATCATGCACTTATCATTTGGCTGATCATCGCACGATCAAGTGGCTGATCATAAACTGGAAGTGACTGATCATGCACTGATCAGGACTGAATCATGCACTGGATCAATAAGGACTGCCTTCACTGATCACAGGCTCATCAGCACTGATCCGGTGGCTGATCACACACGTATCACGTGCAACTGAATCATGTACAGATCACGTGAAAATCATGAAGTTATCAACGTGGCTATCCTGCACTGATCACGTGATACATGCACTGAT
>NW_020191500.1:0-17139 GCF_002263795.3 Bos taurus
ACGTGGCTGATCATGTACTGATCACGTGAACTGATCATGCACTGATCTCGTGTCTGATCATGCACTGATCCGTGGCTATCATGCACTGCTCACGTGGGCTGATCATGCGATGATCACGCAGCTACCATGTACTGGTCACATGACTGATCATGCACTGATCACGTGACCTGATCATGCAGTGATCACGTAATTGATCATGCACTGATCATGTGGCTGATCATGCACTGATCACGTGGCTGATCAACCACTGATCACGTGACTGATCATGCACTGATCACGTGACTGATGATGCACTGATCACGTGACTGATCATGCACTGATCACGTGGCTATCATGCACTGATCACTTGGCTGGTCATGCACAGATTACATGACTGATCATAGCCACTGAACACGTGATTGATCATGCACTGATCACGTGGCTATCATGCACTACTCACGTGGCTGAACATGCAATGACCATGTAGCTACCAAGTACCCGGTCAGGTGACTGATCATACACCCATTAGGTGACGGATCATGCACTGATCACGTCCGCTGATCATACACTGACCACCTGCCTGGTCATGCACAGATCACGTGACAAATCATGAACTGATCACATAGCTATCATGAAATGTTCACCTGGCTGATCATGCACTGATCACGTGGCTGATCATGCACTGATTACCGTGACTGAGCATGGACTGATCACATGACTATCATGTAGTGATCACGTGACTTAACGGCGCTGATCAATGTGACTGATCATGCGCTGATCATGTTTGCTATCATACACTGATCATTTGCCTCTGGAGGCAATAAACAAAGAGCTGAGTAGGCACGAATCAAACAGTCAGCAGGCAATAATCATGGAACTCAGCTGTGAGGAATCATGCTGCTCAGCTGGCAATAATCAAGCAGCTGAGCAGGCAGGAATTACGCAGCACAGCTGGCAATTGTCAAGCAGATGACAGGCAGGAATCATGCAGCTCAGCTGGCAATTGTCAAGCAGATGAGCAGACAGGAATCACGCAGCTCAGCAGGCCCCTGATCACGTGACTGAGCATGCACTATTCAACGTGGATGATCATACACTGATCACGTGATGATCATGCAATGATCACTTGGATATCATGCACTGATCACGTGGCTGATCATACACTGTTCACGTGTCTGACCATGCACTGATCACGTGGCTGATCATACACTGCTCACGTAACTGATCATGCACTGATCACGTGGCTATCATGCACTGATCACGTGGCTGAACATGCATTGTTCATGTGGCTGATCACACACCTGTCACCTGACATATCATGCACTGATCACGTGGCACTCATGCACTGATCACGTGGCTGATGATACTCTGCTCACGTAACTGATCATGCACACATCACGTGGCTATCATGCACTGCTCACGTGGCTCGTCATGGAATGATCACGTAGCTACCATATACTGGTCTCGTGACTGATCATGCACAGATCACGTCAATGATCATGCACTGTTCAAGAGACAGATCATGTACAGATCACGTAAATAATCATGAAGTGATCACGTGGCTATCCTGCACTGATCACGTGGATAACATGCACTGATCACGTGGCTGATCATGCACAGATCACGTGACTGATCATGCACAGATCACGTGACTGATCATGCACTGATCACGTGGCTATCATGCACAGATCACGTGGCTGATCATGCAATGATCACGCAGCTACCATGTAGTGGTCACATGACTGATCATGCACTGATCACATAATTGATCATGCACTGATCACCTGGCTTATCATGCATTGATTATGTGACTGATCATGTGCTGATCATGTTTGGTGTCACACACTGATCATGTGCCTCTGGAGGCAATGAACATAGAGCTGAGTAGGCAGGAATCAGTCAGGAGGCTATAATCATGGAACTCACCTCTGAGAAATCATGCTGCTCAGCTGGCAATAATCAAGTAGATGAGCAGGCAGGAATTACGCAGCACAGGTGGCAATTGTCAAGGAGATGACAGGCAGGAATCGTGCAGCTCAGCTGGAAATTGTCAAGCAGATGAGCAGACAGTAATCACGCAGCTCAGCAGGCCCTGATCACGTGACTGAGCATGCACTGTTCACGTGGCTGATCACACACCTATCACGTGACTGACCATGCACTGATCATGTGACTGATCATGCACTGATCACTTGGCTGATCATAGACTCATCACGGGACTGATCGTGCACTGATCACGGCGCTATCATGCATTGACTACATGACTCCACATGCACTGATCACGTGACTGACCATGCACTGATCACGTGACTGATCATGCACTGATCACATGGCTGATCAGGCAATCATCACGTAGCTACCATGTACTGGTAACGTGACTGATCATGCACTGATCACGATATTGATCATGCACTGATCATGTGGCTGATCATGCACTGATCACGTGGCTGATCATACACTGATCACTTGACTGATCATGCACTGATCACGTGGGTATCATGCACTGATCACTTGGCTGGACATACACTGATCACGTGCCTGGTCCTGCACTCATCACGTGGCTGATCATGCACTGATCACGTGACTGATCATTCACTAATCACATGGCTGATCATGCACTTATCACGTGGCTATCATGCACTGCTCACGTGGCTGATCTGGCAATGATCACGTAGCTACCATGTACTTGTCACGTGACTGATCATGCACTGATCACGTAATTGATCATGCACTGATCATGTGGCTGATCATGCACTGATCACGTGGCTGATCATACACTGATCACGTGACTGATCATGCACTGATCACGTGACTGATCATGCACTGATCACGTGGGCTATCATGCACTGATCACGTGACTGATCATGCACTGATCTCGTGTCTGATCATGCACTGATCACGTGGCTATCATGCGCTGCTCACGTGGCTGATCATGCAAGGATCACGCAGCTACCATATACTGGTCACATGACTGATCATGCACTGATCATGTGACTGATCATGCAGTGATCACGTGGCTATCGTGCACTCCTCACGTGGCTGATCGTGCAATGGTCATGTAGCTACCATGTATAGGTCACGTGAATGATCATACACCCATCAGGTGACTGATTATGCACTGATCACGTAATTGATCATGCACTGATCATGTGGCTGATCATGCACTGATCACGTGGCTGATCATCCACTGATCACGTGACTGATCATGCACTGATCACGTGACTGATCATGCACTGATCACGTGGCTGTCATGCACTGATCACTTGGCTGGTCATACACTGATCACGTGCCTGGTCATGCACTGATCACGTGGCTGATCATGCACTCATCACGTGACTGATCATGCACTGATCTCGTGTCTGATCATGCACTAATCACGTGGCTATCATGCACTGCTCACGAGGCTGATCATGCGATGATCATGTAGCTACCATGTACAGGTCACGTGAATGATCATACACCCATCAGGTGACTGATCATGCACTGATCACGTGGCTATCATGCACTGATCACGAGACTGTTCATGCACTGTTCACGTCTATATCATGCACTGATCACATGACTGCCCATGCACTGATCACGTGGGTGATCATACACTAATCATGTGACAGATCGTGCACTGATCACCTGGCTGATCATTCACTAATACCGTGACTGAGCATGGACTGATCACATGACTATCATGTAGTGATCACGTGACTTAATGGCGCTGATCATGTGACTGATCATGCGCTGATCATGTTTGCTATCATACACTGATCATGTGCCTCTGGAGGCAATAAACAAAGAGCTGAGTAGGCACGAATCAAACAGTCAGCAGGCAATAATCATGGAAATCAGCTGTGAGGAATCATGCTGCTCAGCTGGCAATAATCAAGCAGCTGAACAGGCAGGAATTACGCAGCACAGCTGGCAATTGTCAAGCAGATGACAGGCAGGAATCGTGCAGCTCAGCTGGCAATTGTCAAGCAGATGAGCAGACAGTAATCACGCAGCTCAGCAGGCCCTGATCACGTGACTGAGCATGCACTGTTCACGTGGCTGATCATACACTGATCACGTGATTGATCATGCACTGATCACTTGGATATCATGCACTGATCACGTGGCTGATCATACAGTGCTCAAATAACAGATCATGCACTGATCACGTGGCTATCATGCACTGAATAGGTGGCTGAACATGCACTGTTCACGTGGCTGATCACACACCTGTCACGTGACATATCATGCACTGATCACGTGGCACTCATGCACTGATCACGTGGCTGATCATTCTCTGCTCACGTAACTCATCATGCACACATCACTTTTCTATCATGCACTGCTCACGTGGCTCGTCACGGAATGATCACGTAGCTACCATATACTGGTCACGTGACTGATCATGCACAGATCACGTAAATGATCATGCACTGTTCCCGTGCCTGATCATGTACTGATCACGTGACTGATCATGCACTGATCACGTGGCTGATCATGCACTGATCATGTAATTGATCATGCACTTATCATTTGGCTGAACATGCACTGATCACGTGGCTGATCATACACTGATCACGTGACTGATCATGCACTGATCACGTGACTGATCATGCACTGAACACGTGATTGATCATGCACTGATCCCGTGGCTATCATGCACTACTCACGTGGCTCATCATGCAATAATCATGTAGCTGCCATGTACCGGTCAGGTGACTGATCATACACCCATTAGGTGACGGATCATGCACTGATCACGTCGCTGATCATACACTGATCACCTGCCTGGTCATGCACAGATCACGTGACAAATCATGAACTGATCACATAGCTATCATGAAATGATCACCTGGCTGATCATGCACTGATCACGTGGCTGATCATGCACTGATACCGTGACTGAGCATGGACTGATCACATGACTATCATGTAGTGATCACGTGACTTAATGGCGCTGATCATGTGACTGATCATGTTTGCTATCATACACTGATCATGTGCCTCTGGAGGCAATAAACAAAGAGCTGAGTAGGCACGAATCAAACAGTCAGCAGGCAATAATCATGGAACTCAGCTGTGAGGAATCATGCTGCTCAGCTGGCAATAATCAAGCAGCTGAGCAGGCAGGAATTACGCAGCTCAGCTGGCAATTGTCAAGCAGATGAGCAGACAGTAATCACGCAGCTCAGCAGGCCCTGATCACGTGACTGAGCATGCACTGTTCACGTGGCTGATCATACACTGATCACGTGATTGATCATGCATTGATCACTTGGATATCATGCACTGATCACATGGCTGATCATACACTGTTCACGTGTCTGACCGTGCACTGATCACGTGGCTGATCATACACTGCTCACGTAACAGATCATGCACTGATCACGTGGCTATCATGCACTTATCACGTGGCTGAACATGCACTGTTCACGTGGCTGATCACACACCTGTCACGTGACATATCATGCACTGATCACGTGGCACTCATGCACTGATCACGTGGCTGATCATACTCTGCTCACGTAACTCATCATGCACACATCACTTTTCTATCATGCACTGCTCACGTGGCTCGTCACGGAATGATCACGTAGCTACCATATACTGGTCACGTGACTGATCATGCACAGATCACGTAAATGATCATGCACTGTTCCCGTGCTTGATCATGTACTGATCACGTGACTGATCATGCACTGATCACGTGGCTGATCATGCACTGATCACGTAATTGATCATGCACTTATCATTTGGCTGAACATGCACTTATCAAGTGGCTGATCATACACTGATCACGTGACTGATCATGCACTGATCACGTAGCTATCTTGCACTGATCACTTGGCTGATCATACACTCATCACGGGACTGATCGTGCACTGATCACGGCGCTGTCATGCATTGACTACATGACTCCATATGCACTCATCACGTGGATGATCATGCACTGATCACGTGACTGACCATGCACTGATCACATGACTGATCATGCACTGATCACATGGTTGATCATGCACTGAACACCTGGCTATCATGCACTGCTCACGTGCCTGATCTGGCAATGATCACGTAGCTACCATGTAGTGGTCACGTGACTGATCATGCACTGATCACGTAATTGATCATGCACTGATCATTTGGCTATCATGCACTGATCACTTGGCTGGACAAACACTGATCACGTGCCTGGTCATGCACTGATCACGTGGCTGATCATGCACTGATCTCGTGTCTGATCATGCACTAATCACGTGGCTATCATGCACTGCTCACGAGGCTGATCATGCGATGATCATGTAGCTACCATGTACAGGTCACGTGAATGATCATACACCCATCAGGTGACTGATCATGCACTGATCACGTGGCTATCATGCACTGATCACGAGACTGTTCATGCACTGTTCACGTCTATATCATGCACTGATCACATGACTGCCCATGCACTGATCACGTGGGTGATCATACACTAATCATGTGACAGATCGTGCACTGATCACCTGGCTGATCATTCACTAATACCGTGACTGAGCATGGACTGATCACATGACTATCATGTAGTGATCACGTGACTTAATGGCGCTGATCATGTGACTGATCATGCGCTGATCATGTTTGCTATCATACACTGATCATGTGCCTCTGGAGGCAATAAACAAAGAGCTGAGTAGGCACGAATCAAACAGTCAGCAGGCAATAATCATGGAAATCAGCTGTGAGGAATCATGCTGCTCAGCTGGCAATAATCAAGCAGCTGAACAGGCAGGAATTACGCAGCACAGCTGGCAATTGTCAAGCAGATGACAGGCAGGAATCGTGCAGCTCAGCTGGCAATTGTCAAGCAGATGAGCAGACAGTAATCACGCAGCTCAGCAGGCCCTGATCACGTGACTGAGCATGCACTGTTCACGTGGCTGATCATACACTGATCACGTGATTGATCATGCACTGATCACTTGGATATCATGCACTGATCACGTGGCTGATCATACAGTGCTCAAATAACAGATCATGCACTGATCACGTGGCTATCATGCACTGAATAGGTGGCTGAACATGCACTGTTCACGTGGCTGATCACACACCTGTCACGTGACATATCATGCACTGATCACGTGGCACTCATGCACTGATCACGTGGCTGATCATTCTCTGCTCACGTAACTCATCATGCACACATCACTTTTCTATCATGCACTGCTCACGTGGCTCGTCACGGAATGATCACGTAGCTACCATATACTGGTCACGTGACTGATCATGCACAGATCACGTAAATGATCATGCACTGTTCCCGTGCCTGATCATGTACTGATCACGTGACTGATCATGCACTGATCACGTGGCTGATCATGCACTGATCATGTAATTGATCATGCACTTATCATTTGGCTGAACATGCACTGATCACGTGGCTGATCATACACTGATCACGTGACTGATCATGCACTGATCACGTGACTGATCATGCACTGAACACGTGATTGATCATGCACTGATCCCGTGGCTATCATGCACTACTCACGTGGCTCATCATGCAATAATCATGTAGCTGCCATGTACCGGTCAGGTGACTGATCATACACCCATTAGGTGACGGATCATGCACTGATCACGTCGCTGATCATACACTGATCACCTGCCTGGTCATGCACAGATCACGTGACAAATCATGAACTGATCACATAGCTATCATGAAATGATCACCTGGCTGATCATGCACTGATCACGTGGCTGATCATGCACTGATACCGTGACTGAGCATGGACTGATCACATGACTATCATGTAGTGATCACGTGACTTAATGGCGCTGATCATGTGACTGATCATGTTTGCTATCATACACTGATCATGTGCCTCTGGAGGCAATAAACAAAGAGCTGAGTAGGCACGAATCAAACAGTCAGCAGGCAATAATCATGGAACTCAGCTGTGAGGAATCATGCTGCTCAGCTGGCAATAATCAAGCAGCTGAGCAGGCAGGAATTACGCAGCTCAGCTGGCAATTGTCAAGCAGATGAGCAGACAGTAATCACGCAGCTCAGCAGGCCCTGATCACGTGACTGAGCATGCACTGTTCACGTGGCTGATCATACACTGATCACGTGATTGATCATGCATTGATCACTTGGATATCATGCACTGATCACATGGCTGATCATACACTGTTCACGTGTCTGACCGTGCACTGATCACGTGGCTGATCATACACTGCTCACGTAACAGATCATGCACTGATCACGTGGCTATCATGCACTTATCACGTGGCTGAACATGCACTGTTCACGTGGCTGATCACACACCTGTCACGTGACATATCATGCACTGATCACGTGGCACTCATGCACTGATCACGTGGCTGATCATACTCTGCTCACGTAACTCATCATGCACACATCACTTTTCTATCATGCACTGCTCACGTGGCTCGTCACGGAATGATCACGTAGCTACCATATACTGGTCACGTGACTGATCATGCACAGATCACGTAAATGATCATGCACTGTTCCCGTGCTTGATCATGTACTGATCACGTGACTGATCATGCACTGATCACGTGGCTGATCATGCACTGATCACGTAATTGATCATGCACTTATCATTTGGCTGAACATGCACTTATCAAGTGGCTGATCATACACTGATCACGTGACTGATCATGCACTGATCACGTAGCTATCTTGCACTGATCACTTGGCTGATCATACACTCATCACGGGACTGATCGTGCACTGATCACGGCGCTGTCATGCATTGACTACATGACTCCATATGCACTCATCACGTGGATGATCATGCACTGATCACGTGACTGACCATGCACTGATCACATGACTGATCATGCACTGATCACATGGTTGATCATGCACTGAACACCTGGCTATCATGCACTGCTCACGTGCCTGATCTGGCAATGATCACGTAGCTACCATGTAGTGGTCACGTGACTGATCATGCACTGATCACGTAATTGATCATGCACTGATCATTTGGCTATCATGCACTGATCACTTGGCTGGACAAACACTGATCACGTGCCTGGTCATGCACTGATCACGTGGCTGATCATGCACTGATCACGTGACTGATCATGCACTGATCTCGTGTCTGATCATGCACTGATCACGTGACTATCATGCACTGCTCAGGTGGCTATTCATACACTGTTCACGTGTCTGACCATGCACTGATCACGTGGCTGATCATACACTGCTCACGTAACTGATCATGCACTGATCACGTGGCTATCATGCACTGATCACGTGGCTGAACATGCACTGTTCATGTGGCTGATCACACACCTGTCACGTGACATATCATGCACTGATCACGTGGCACTCATGCACTGATCACGTGGCTGATGATACTCTGCTCACGTAACTGATCATGCACACATCACGTGGCTATCATGCACTGCTCACGTGGCTCGTCATGGAATGATCACGTAGCTACCATATACTGGTCTCGTGACTGATCATGCACAGATCACGTCAATGATCATGCACTGTTCAAGTGACAGATCATGTACTGATCACGTGACTGATCATGCACTGATCACGTGGCTATCATGCTCTGCTCACCTGGCTCATCATGCAAGGATCACGTAGCAACCATGTACTGATCACGTGGGTCATCATGCCCTGATCACGTGGCTGATCACACACGTATCACGTGACTGATCATGTACAGATCACGTAAATAATCATGAAGTGATCACGTGGCTATCCTGCACTGATCACGTGGATAACATGCACTGATCACGTGGCTGATCATGCAATGATCACGTAGCTACCATGTACTGGTCATGTGACTGATCATGCACTGATCACGTAATTGATCCTGCACTGATCACATGGCTCATCAAGCACTGATCCGGTGGCTGATCACATACGTATCACGTGACTGCTCATGTACAGATCACGTAAATAATCATGAAGTGATCACGTGGCTATCCTGCACTGATCACATGGATAACATGCACTGATCACGTGGCTGATCACACACGTATCACGTGACTGTTCATGCACTGATCACGTGGCTATCATGCACTGATCACGTGGCTATCATGCACTGATCACCTGGCTGATCATGCAATGATCACGTAGCTACCGTGCACAGGTCACGTGACTGATCGTGAACTGATCAGGTAATTGATCATGCACTGATCACGTGACTGATCATGCACAGATCACGTGACTGATCATGCACAGATCACGTGACTGATCATGCACTGATCACGTGGCTATAATGCACTGCTCACGTGGCTGATCATGCAATGATCACCTGGCTTATCATCTATTGATTATGTGACTGATCATGTGCTGATCATGTTTGGTGTCACACACTGATCATGTGCCTCTGGAGGCAATGAACATAGAGCTGAGTAGGCAGGAATCAGTCAGGAGGCTATAATCATGGAACTCACCTCTGAGAAATCATGCTGCTCAGCTGGCAATAATCAAGTAGATGAGCAGGCAGGAATTACGCAGCACAGGTGGCAATTGTCAAGGAGATGACAGGCAGGAATCGTGCAGCTCAGCTGGAAATTGTCAAGCAGATGAGCAGACAGTAATCACGCAGCTCAGCAGGCCCTGATCACGTGACTGAGCATGCACTGTTCACGTGGCTGATCATACACTGATCACGTGATTGATCATGCACTGATCACATGGATATCATGCACTGATCACGTGGCTGATCATACAGTGCTCAAATAACAGATCATGCACTGATCACGTGGCTATCATGCACTGAATAGGTGGCTGAACATGCACTGTTCACGTGGCTGATCACACACCTGTCACGTGACATATCATGCACTGATCACGTGGCACTCATGCACTGATCACGTGGCTGATCATTCTCTGCTCACGTAACTCATCATGCACACATCACTTTTCTATCATGCACTGCTCACGTGGCTCGTCATGGAATGATCACGTAGCTACCATATACTGGTCACGTGACTGATCATGCACAGATCACGTAAATGATCATGCACTGTTCCCGTGCCTGATCATGTACTGATCACGTGACTGATCATGCACTGATCACGTGGCTGATCATGCACTGATCATGTAATTGATCATGCACTTATCATTTGGCTGAACATGCACTGATCACGTGGCTGATCATACACTGATCACGTGACTGATCATGCACTGATCACGTGACTGATCATGCACTGAACACGTGATTGATCATGCACTGATCCCGTGGCTATCATGCACTACTCACGTGGCTCATCATGCAATAATCATGTAGCTGCCATGTACCGGTCAGGTGACTGATCATACACCCATTAGGTGACGGATCATGCACTGATCACGTCGCTGATCATACACTGATCACCTGCCTGGTCATGCACAGATCACGTGACAAATCATGAACTGATCACATAGCTATCATGAAATGATCACCTGGCTGATCATGCACTGATCACGTGGCTGATCATGCACTGATACCGTGACTGAGCATGGACTGATCACATGACTATCATGTAGTGATCACGTGACTTAATGGCGCTGATCATGTGACTGATCATGTTTGCTATCATACACTGATCATGTGCCTCTGGAGGCAATAAACAAAGAGCTGAGTAGGCACGAATCAAACAGTCAGCAGGCAATAATCATGGAACTCAGCTGTGAGGAATCATGCTGCTCAGCTGGCAATAATCAAGCAGCTGAGCAGGCAGGAATTACGCAGCTCAGCTGGCAATTGTCAAGCAGATGAGCAGACAGTAATCACGCAGCTCAGCAGGCCCTGATCACGTGACTGAGCATGCACTGTTCACGTGGCTGATCATACACTGATCACGTGATTGATCATGCATTGATCACTTGGATATCATGCACTGATCACATGGCTGATCATACACTGTTCACGTGTCTGACCGTGCACTGATCACGTGGCTGATCATACACTGCTCACGTAACAGATCATGCACTGATCACGTGGCTATCATGCACTTATCACGTGGCTGAACATGCACTGTTCACGTGGCTGATCACACACCTGTCACGTGACATATCATGCACTGATCACGTGGCACTCATGCACTGATCACGTGGCTGATCATACTCTGCTCACGTAACTCATCATGCACACATCACTTTTCTATCATGCACTGCTCACGTGGCTCGTCACGGAATGATCACGTAGCTACCATATACTGGTCACGTGACTGATCATGCACAGATCACGTAAATGATCATGCACTGTTCCCGTGCTTGATCATGTACTGATCACGTGACTGATCATGCACTGATCACGTGGCTGATCATGCACTGATCACGTAATTGATCATGCACTTATCATTTGGCTGAACATGCACTTATCAAGTGGCTGATCATACACTGATCACGTGACTGATCATGCACTGATCACGTAGCTATCTTGCACTGATCACTTGGCTGATCATACACTCATCACGGGACTGATCGTGCACTGATCACGGCGCTGTCATGCATTGACTACATGACTCCATATGCACTCATCACGTGGATGATCATGCACTGATCACGTGACTGACCATGCACTGATCACATGACTGATCATGCACTGATCACATGGTTGATCATGCACTGAACACCTGGCTATCATGCACTGCTCACGTGCCTGATCTGGCAATGATCACGTAGCTACCATGTAGTGGTCACGTGACTGATCATGCACTGATCACGCAATTGATCATGCACTGATCATTTGGCTATCATGCACTGATCACTTGGCTGGACAAACACTGATCACGTGCCTGGTCATGCACTGATCACGTGGCTGATCATGCACTGATCACGTGACTGATCATGCACTGATCTCGTGTCTGATCATGCACTGATCACGTGACTATCATGCACTGCTCAGGTGGCTATTCATACACTGTTCACGTGTCTGACCATGCACTGATCACGTGGCTGATCATACACTGCTCACGTAACTGATCATGCACTGATCACGTGGCTATCATGCACTGATCACGTGGCTGAACATGCACTGTTCATGTGGCTGATCACACACCTGTCACGTGACATATCATGCACTGATCACGTGGCACTCATGCACTGATCACGTGGCTGATGATACTCTGCTCACGTAACTGATCATGCACACATCACGTGGCTATCATGCACTGCTCACGTGGCTCGTCATGGAATGATCACGTAGCTACCATATACTGGTCTCGTGACTGATCATGCACAGATCACGTCAATGATCATGCACTGTTCAAGTGACAGATCATGTACTGATCACGTGACTGATCATGCACTGATCACGTGGCTATCATGCTCTGCTGACCTGGCTCATCATGCAAGGATCACGTAGCAACCATGTACTGATCACGTGGGTCATCATGCCCTGATCACGTGGCTGATCACACACGTATCACGTGACTGATCATGTACAGATCACGTAAATAATCATGAAGTGATCACGTGGCTATCCTGCACTGATCACGTGGATAACATGCACTGATCACGTGGCTGATCATGCAATGATCACGTAGCTACCATGTACTGGTCATGTGACTGATCATGCACTGATCACGTAATTGATCCTGCACTGATCACATGGCTCATCAAGCACTGATCCGGTGGCTGATCACATACGTATCACGTGACTGCTCATGTACAGATCACGTAAATAATCATGAAGTGATCACGTGGCTATCCTGCACTGATCACATGGATAACATGCACTGATCACGTGGCTGATCACACACGTATCACGTGACTGTTCATGCACTGATCACGTGGCTATCATGCACTGATCACGTGGCTATCATGCACTGATCACGTGGCTGATCATGCAATGATCACGTAGCTACCGTGCACAGGTCACGTGACTGATCATGAACTGATCAGGTAATTGATCATGCACTGATCACGTGACTGATCATGCACAGATCACGTGACTGATCATGCACAGATCACGTGACTGATCATGCACTGATCACGTGGCTATAATGCACTGCTCACGTGGCTGATCATGCAATGATCACCTGGCTTATCATCTATTGATTATGTGACTGATCATGTGCTGATCATGTTTGGTGTCACACACTGATCATGTGCCTCTGGAGGCAATGAACATAGAGCTGAGTAGGCAGGAATCAGTCAGGAGGCTATAATCATGGAACTCACCTCTGAGAAATCATGCTGCTCAGCTGGCAATAATCAAGTAGATGAGCAGGCAGGAATTACGCAGCACAGGTGGCAATTGTCAAGTAGATGACAGGCAGGAATCGTGCAGCTCAGCTGGAAATTGTCAAGCAGATGAGCAGACAGTAATCACGCAGCTCAGCAGGCCCTGATCACGTGACTGAGCATGCACTGTTCACGTGGCTGATCATACACTGATCACGTGATTGATCATGCACTGATCACTTGGATATCATGCACTGATCACGTGGCTGATCATACAGTGCTCAAATAACAGATCATGCACTGATCACGTGGCTATCATGCACTGAATAGGTGGCTGAACATGCACTGTTCACGTGGCTGATCACACACCTGTCACGTGACATATCATGCACTGATCACGTGGCACTCATGCACTGATCACGTGGCTGATCATTCTCTGCTCACGTAACTCATCATGCACACATCACTTTTCTATCATGCACTGCTCACGTGGCTCGTCATGGAATGATCACGTAGCTACCATATACTGGTCACGTGACTGATCATGCACAGATCACGTAAATGATCATGCACTGTTCCCGTGCCTGATCATGTACTGATCACGTGACTGATCATGCACTGATCACGTGGCTGATCATGCACTGATCATGTAATTGATCATGCACTTATCATTTGGCTGAACATGCACTGATCACGTGGCTGATCATACACTGATCACGTGACTGATCATGCACTGATCACGTGACTGATCATGCACTGAACACGTGATTGATCATGCACTGATCCCGTGGCTATCATGCACTACTCACGTGGCTCATCATGCAATAATCATGTAGCTGCCATGTACCGGTCAGGTGACTGATCATACACCCATTAGGTGACGGATCATGCACTGATCACGTCGCTGATCATACACTGATCACCTGCCTGGTCATGCACAGATCACGTGACAAATCATGAACTGATCACATAGCTATCATGAAATGATCACCTGGCTGATCATGCACTGATCACGTGGCTGATCATGCACTGATACCGTGACTGAGCATGGACTGATCACATGACTATCATGTAGTGATCACGTGACTTAATGGCGCTGATCATGTGACTGATCATGTTTGCTATCATACACTGATCATGTGCCTCTGGAGGCAATAAACAAAGAGCTGAGTAGGCACGAATCAAACAGTCAGCAGGCAATAATCATGGAACTCAGCTGTGAGGAATCATGCTGCTCAGCTGGCAATAATCAAGCAGCTGAGCAGGCAGGAATTACGCAGCTCAGCTGGCAATTGTCAAGCAGATGAGCAGACAGTAATCACGCAGCTCAGCAGGCCCTGATCACGTGACTGAGCATGCACTGTTCACGTGGCTGATCATACACTGATCACGTGATTGATCATGCATTGATCACTTGGATATCATGCACTGATCACATGGCTGATCATACACTGTTCACGTGTCTGACCGTGCACTGATCACGTGGCTGATCATACACTGCTCACGTAACAGATCATGCACTGATCACGTGGCTATCATGCACTTATCACGTGGCTGAACATGCACTGTTCACGTGGCTGATCACACACCTGTCACGTGACATATCATGCACTGATCACGTGGCACTCATGCACTGATCACGTGGCTGATCATACTCTGCTCACGTAAACTCATCATGCACACATCACTTTTCTATCATGCACTGCTCACGTGGCTCGTCATGGAATGATCACGTAGCTACCATATACTGGTCACGTGACTGATCATGCACAGATCACGTAAATGATCATGCACTGTTCCCGTGCTTGATCATGTACTGAATCACGTGACTGATCATGCACTGATCACGTGGCTGATCATGCACTGATCACGTAATTGATCATGCACTTATCATTTGGCTGAACATGCACTTATCAAGTGGCTGATCATTACACTGATCACGTGACTGATCATGCACTGATCACGTAGCTATTCTTGCACTGATTCACTTGGCTGATCATACACTCATCACGGGACTGATCGTGCACTGATCACGGCGCTGTCATGCATTGACTACATGACTCCATATGCACTCATCACGTGGATGATCATGAACACTGATCACGTGACTGAACCATGCACTGATCAACATGACTGATCATGCACTGATCACATTGGTTGGATCATGCACTGAACACCTGGGCTATCATGCACTGCCTGCACGTGCCTGATCTGGCAAGGCATCACGTAGCTACCCATGTAGTGGTCACGTGACTGATCATGCCACTGATCACGTAATTTGGATCATGCAACTGATGCATTTGGCCTATCATGACTGATCACTTGGCTGGGACAAACACTGATCACCGTGCCTGGTCATGCCACTGATCACGTGGCTGATCATGCACTGTTCACGGTGAGCTGATCATGCACTGATCTCGTGTCTGATCATGCACTGATCACGTGACTATCAATGCACTGCTCAGGTGGCTATTCATACACTGTTCACGTGTCTGACCATGCACTGATCACGCTGGCTGATCATACACTGCTCACGTAACTGATCATGCACTGATCACGTGGCTATCATGCACTGATCACGTGGCTGAACATGCACTGTTCATGTGGCTGATCACACACCTGTCACGTGACATATCATGCACTGATCACGTGGCACTCATGCACTGATCACGTGGCTGATGATACTCTGCTCACGTAACTGATCATGCACACATCACGTGGCTATCATGCACTGCTCACGTGGCTCGTCATGGAATGATCACGTAGCTACCATATAATGGTCTCGTGACTGATCATGCACAGATCACGTCAATGATCATGCACTGTTCAAGTGACAGATCATGTACTGATCACGTGACTGATCATGCACTGATCACGTGGCTATCATGCTCTGCTCACGCTGGCTCATCATGCAAGGATCACGTAGCAACCATGTACTGATCACGTGGGTCATCATGCCCTGATCACGTGGCTGATCACACACGTATCACGTGACTTCTGACTGATCATGATCTCTCTCTTGG
>NW_020191502.1:0-17409 GCF_002263795.3 Bos taurus
TTACTTGGCTGATCATGCAATGTCACATAGCTACCATGTACTGGTCACGTGAGTGATCATGCAATGATCACGTAATTGATCATGCACTGATCACGTGGCTATCATTCACTGATCACGTGACTGATCATGCACTGATCACGTGACTGATCATGCACTGATCACTGGCTATCATGCACTGCTCATGTGGCTGATCATGCAATGATCACGCAGCTACCATGTACTGGTCACATGACTGATCATGCACTGATCACGTAATTGATCATGCACTGATCACCTGGCTTATCATGCATTGATCATGTGACTGATCATACACTGATCACGTGACTGATCATGCACTGATCATGTAATTGATCATGCACTGATCATGTGGCTGATCATGCACTGATCACGTGGCTGATCATACACTGATCACGTGACTGATCATGCACTGATCACTTGACTGATCATGCACTGATCACGTGGCTATCATGCACTGATCACTTGGCTGGTCATGCACAGATCACGTGACTAATCATGAACTGATCACGAAGCTATCATGCACTGATCACCTGGCTGATCATGCACTGTTACCGTGACTGAGCATGGACTGATCACATGACTATCATGTAATGATCACTTGACTTAATGGCGCTGATCATGTGTCTGATCATGCGCTGATCATGTTTGCTATCATACACTGATCATGTGCCTCTGGAGGCAATAAACAAAGAGCTGAGTAGGCACGAATCAAACAGTCAGCAGGCAATAATCATGGAACTCAGCTGTGAGGAATCATGCTGCTCAGCTGGCAATAATCAAGCAGCTGAGCAGGCAGAATTACACAGCACAGCTGGCAATTGTCAAGCAGATGACAGGCAGGAATCGTGCAGCTCAGCTGGCAATGGTCAAGCAGATGAGCAGACAGTAATCACGCAGCTCAGCAGGCCCTGATCACGTGACTGAGCATGCACTTGTCTCGTGGCTGATCATACACTGATCACGTGATTGATCATGCACTGATCACATGGATATCATGCACTGATCACGTGGCTGATCATACACGTTCACGTGTCTGAGCCATCAGCACTGCAATCAACGTGGCTGATCGTACACTACTCACGCAGTTATCATGCTCTGATCACGTGGCTATCATGCACTGATCACGTGGCTGAACATACTCTGCTCACCTAACTGATCATGCACACATCACATGGGTATCATGCACTGCTCACATGGCTGGTCATGCAATGATCACTTAGCTACCATATACTGGTCATGTGACTGATCATGCACAGATCACGTAAATGATCATGCACTGTTCACGTGACTGATCAAGCACTGATCACGTGGCTATCATGGTCTGCTCACGTGGCTGATCATGCAATGATCACGTAGCAACCATGTACTGTTCACGTGGCTGATCATGCACTGATCACTTGGCTGGTCATACACTGATCACGTGCCTGGTCATGCACAGATTACGTGACTGATCATGCACTGATCACTTGACTGATCATGCAATGATCACGTGGCTATAATGCACTGATCACGTGGCTGATCATACACTGTTCACGTGCCTGGTCATGCACAGATCACGTGAATAATCATGAACTGATCACGTGGCTATAATTCACTGATCACGTGGATATCATGCACTGATTACGTGCCTGTCATGCACAGATCACGTGACTAATCATGAACTGATCACGTAGGTATCATGCACTGATCACGTGGCTGATCATACACTGTTCACGTTACTGATCATGCACTGATCAGGTGGCTATCATGCACTGGTAACTTGGCTAGTCATACACTGATCACGTGCCTGGTCATGCACAGATCACGTGACTGTGCATGCACTGTTCACGTGGCTGATCATACACAGAACACGTGATTGATTATGCACTGATCACTTGGATATCATGCAATGATCACGTGCCTGATCATACACTGTTCATGTGTCTGACCATGCACTGATCACGTGCTGGTCATACACTGCTCACGTAACTGATCATGCACTGATCATGTGGCTGATCATACTCTGTTCACGTTACTGATCATGCACTGATCAGGTGGCTATCATGCACTGGTACTTGGCTGGTCATACACTGATCACGTGCCTGGTCATGCACAGATTACGTGACTGATCATGCACTGATCACGTGACTGATCATGCACTGATCATGAGGCAATCTGCACTACTCACGTGGCTGATCATGCAATGATCATGTAGCTACCAGGTACCGGTCACGTGACTCATCATACATCCATCAGGTGATGTTCATGCACTGATCACGTGGCTATCATGCACTGTTCACGTGGCTGATCATACACTGACCACCTGCCTGGTCATGCACAGATCACGTGACTAATCATGAAATGATCAGTAGCTATCATGCACTGATCACGTGGCTATCATGCACTGATCACGTGGCTATCATGCACAGATCACGTGGCTGATCATGCAATGATCACGTAGTTACCATGTACTGGTCACGTGACTGATCATGCACTGATCACGTGGCTGATCATGCACTGATCACGTGACTGATCATTGCACTGATCACGAGATTGATCATGCACTTGATCACGTGCCTACATGCACTGCTCCCCGTGGCTGATCGTGCAGAATGATCACGCAGCTCCATTGTACTGGTCACTATGACTGATCATGCACTGATCACGTAATTGATCATGCACTGATCACCTGGCTTATCGTGCATTGATCATGTGACTGATCCTGTGCTGATCATGTTTGGTGTCATACACTGATCATGTGCCTCTGGAGCAATGAACAAAGAGCTGAGTAGGCAGGAATCAGTGAGCAGGCAATAATCGTGACTTCAGCTCTGAAAATCATGCTGCTGCAGCTGGCAATAATCAAGTAGATGAGCAGCAGGAATTACGCAGCACAGGTGGCAATTGTCAAGTGAGATGACAGGCAGGAATCATGCAGCTCAGCTGGCAATTGTCAAGCAGATGAGCAAGACAGTAATCCACGCAGCTCAGCAGGCCCTGATCACGTGACTGAGCATGCAGTGTCCACGTGGCTGATCACACACCTATCACGTGACTATTCATGCACTGATCACGTGGCTCTCATGCACTGATCACGTGATTGCACATGCAATGATCACGTAATTGTATGCACTGATCACGTGGCTATCATGCACTGATGACGTGGCTGATCATGCACTGATCATGTGACTGATCATGCACTGATCACGTAGCTATCTTGCACTGGTCACTTGGCTGATCATGACCTCTTCACGGGACTGATCGTGCACTGATCACGGAGCTATCATTCATTGATTACATGACTTCACATGCACTGATCACGTGGATCATCATACACTGATCACGTGACTGATCTTGCACTCATCACGTGACTCACCAAGCACTGATCACGTGACTGATCATGCACTGATCAGTTGGCTATCATTCACTGATTACTTGGCTGATCATGCAATGTCACATAGCTACCATGTACTGGTCACGTGAGTGATCATGCCAATGATCACGTAATTGATCATGCACTGATCACGTGGCTATCTTCACTGATCACGTGACTGATCATGCACTGATCACGTGACTGATCATGCACTGATCACGTGGCTATCATGCACTGCTCATGTGGCTGATCATGCAATGATCACACAGCTACCATGTACTGGTCACATGACTGATCATGCACTGATCACGTAATTGATCATGCACTGATCACCTGGCTTATCATGCATTGATCATGTGACTGATCATACACTGATCACGTGACTGATCATGCACTGATCATGTAATTGATCATGCACTGATCATGTGGCTGATCATGCACTGATCACGTGGCTGATCATACACTGATCACGTGACTGATTCATGCACTGATCACTTGACTGATCATGCACTGATCACGTGGCTATCATGCACTGATCACTTGGCTGGTCATGCACAGATCACGTGACTAATCATGACTGATCACGAAGCTATCATGCACTGATCACCTGGCTGATCATGCACTGTTACGTGACTGAGCATGGACTGATCACATGACTATCATGTAATGATCACGTGACTTAATGGGCGCTGATCATGTGTCTGATCATGCGATGATCAATGTCTGGCTATCATACACTGATCAATGGTGCCTCTGGAGGCAATAAACAAAGATGCTGGAGTAGGCACGAATCAAACAGTCAGCAGGCAAATAATCATGGAACTCAAGCTGTGAAGGAATCATGCTGCCGCCTGGCAATAATCAAGCAAGCTGGAGCAGGGCCAGGAATTAGGCAGGCACAGCTGGCAAATTGTCAAGCAAGATGACAGGCAGGAATCCGGTGGCAAGCTCAAGCTGGCAATGGGTCAAAGCAGATGAGCAGACAGTAATCACGCCAGCTCAGCAGGCCCTGCATCAACGTGACTGAAGCATGCACTGTTCTTGTGGCTGATCAATACACTTGATCACGTGCAGCTTGGATCATGCCACTGATCACAATGGAATAATCATGCACTGATCACGTGGCTGATCATACATGTTCACGTGTCTGACCATGCACTGATCACGTGGCTGATCGTACACTACTCACGCAGCTATCATGCTTCTGATCACGTGGCTATCATGCACTGATCACGTGGCTGAACATACTCTCTCACCTAACTGATCATGCACACATCACATGGGGATCATGCACTGCTCACGTGGCTGGTCATGCAATGATCACTTAGCTACCATATACTGGTCATGTGACTGATCATGCACAGATCACGTAAATGATCATGCACTGTTCACGTGACTGATCAAGCACTGATCACGTGGCTATCATGCTCTGCTTACGTGGCTGATCATGCAATGATCACGTAGCAACCATGTACTGTTCACGTGGCTGATCATGCACTGATCACTTGGCTGGTCATACACTGATCACGTGCCTGGTCATGCACAGATTACGTGACTGATCATGCACTGATCACTTGACTGATCATGCAATGATCACGTGGCTATAATGCACTGATCACGTGGCTGATCATACACTGTTCACGTGCCTGGTCATGCACAGATCACGTGAATAATCATGAACTGATACACAGTGGCTATAATTCACTGATCACGTGGATATCATGCACTTGATTACGCTGCCTGTCATGCACAGATCACGTGACTAATCATGAACTGATGCACGTAGGTATCATGCACTGATCACGTGGCTGATCATACACTGTTCACGTTACTGATCATAGCAACTGATAGGTGGCTATCATGCAACTGGTAACTTGGCTAGTCATACACTGATCACGTGCCTGGTCATGCACAGATCACGTGACTGTGCATGCACTGTTCACGTGGCTGATCATACACAGAACACGTGATTGATTATGCACTGATCACTTTGATATCATGCAATGATCACGTGCCTGATCATACACTGTTCATGTGTCTGACCATGCACTGATCACGTGGCTGGTCATACACTGCTCACGTAACTGATCATGCACTGATCATGTGGCTGATCATACACTGTTCACGTTACTGATCATGCACTGATCAGGTGGCTATCATGCACTGGTAACTTGGCTGGTCATACACTGATCACGTGCCTGGTCATGCACAGATTACGTGACTGATCATGCACTGATCACGTGACTGATCATGCACTGATCATGAGGCAATCATGCACTACTCACGTGGCTGATCATGCAATGATCATGTAGCTACCAGGTACCGGTCACGTGACTCATCATACATCCATCAGGTGACTGTTCATGCACTGATCACGTGCTATCATGCACTGTTCACGTGGCTGATCATACACTGACCACCTGCCTGGTCATGCACAGATCACGTGACTAATCATGAAATGATCAGGTAGCTATCATGCACTGATCACGTGGCTATCATGCACTGATCACGTGGCTATCATGCACAGATCACGTGGCTGATCATGCAATGATCACGTAGTTACCATGTACTGGTCACGTGACTGATCATGCACTGATCACGTGGCTGATCATGCACTGATCACGTGACTGATCATGCACTGATCACGAGACTGATCATGCACTGATCACGTGCCTATCATGCACTGCTCCCGTGGCTGATCGTGCAATGATCACGCAGCTACCATGTACTGGTCACATGACTGATCATGCACTGATCACGTAATTGATCATGCACTGATCACCTGGCTTATCGTGCATTGATCATGTGACTGATCCTGTGCTGATCTTGTTTGGTGTCATACACTGATCATGTGCCTCTGGAGGCAATGAACAAAGAGCTGAGTAGGCAGGAATCAGTCAGCAGGCAATAATCATGGAACTCAGCTCTGAGAAATCATGCTGCTCAGCTGGCAATAATCAAGTAGATGAGCATGCAGGAATTACGCAGCACAGGTGGCAATTGTCAAGGAGATGACAGGCAGGAATCATGCAGCTCAGCTGGCAATTGTCAAGCAGATGAGCAGACAGTAATCACGCAGCTCAGCAGGCCCTGATCACGTGACTGAGCATGCAGTGTCCACGTGGCTGATCACACACCTATCACGTGACTATTCATGCACTGATCACGTGGCTCTCATGCACTGATCACGTGATTGCACATGCAATGATCACGTAATTGTATGCACTGATCACGTGGCTATCATGCACTGATGACGTGGCTGATCATGCACTGATCATGTGACTGATCATGCACTGATCACGTAGCTATCTTGCACTGGTCACTTGGCTGATCATGACCTCTTCACGGGACTGATCGTGCACTGATCACGGAGCTATCATTCATTGATTACTGACTTCACATGCACTGATCACGTGGATCATCATACACTGATCAGTGACTGATCTTGCACTCATCACGTGTCTCACCAAGCACTGATCACGTGACTGATCATGCACTGATCAGTTGGCTATCATTCACTGATTATTGGCTGATCATGCAATGGTCACATAGCTACCATGTACTGGTCACGTGAGTGATCATGCAATGATCACGTAATTGATCATGCACTGATCACGTGGCTATCATTCACTGATCACGTGACTGATCATGCACTGATACGTGGACTGATCATGCACTGATCACGTGGCTATCATGCACTGCTCATGTGGCTGATCATGCAATGATCACACAGCTACCATGTACTGGTCACATGACTGATCATGCACTGATCACGTAATTGATCATGCACTGATCACCTGGCTTATCATGCATTGATCATGTGACTGATCATACACTGATCACGTGACTGATCATGCACTGATTATGTTATTGATCATGCACTGATCATGTGGCTGATCATGCACTGATCACGTGGCTGATCATACACTGATCACGTGACTGATCATGCACTGATCACTTGACTGATCATGCCCTGATCACGTGCTATCATGCACTGATCACTTGCGTGGTCATGCACAGATCACGTGACTAATCATGAACTGATCACGAAGCTATCATGCACTGATCACCTGGCTGATCATGCACTGTTACCGTGACTGAGCATGGACTGATCACATGACTATCATGTAATGATCACGTGACTTAATGGCGCTGATCATGTGTCTGATCATGCGCTGATCATGTTTGCTATCATACCTGATCATGTGCCTTCTGGAGGCAATAAACAAAGAGCTGAGTAGGCACGAATCAAACAGTCAGCAGGCAATAATCATGGAACTCAGCTGTGAGGAATCATGCTGCTCAGCTGGCATAATCAAAGCAGCTGAGCAGGCAGGAAATAGGCAGCACAGCTGGCAATTTTCAAGCCAGATTGACAGGCCAGGAATCGGCAGCTCAGCTGGAATGGTCAAGCAGATGAGCAGACAGTAATCACGCAGCTCAGCAGGCCCTGATCACCGTGACTGAGCATGCCACTGTTTCTTGTGGCTTGATTCAATACAACACTGATTCACGTGAGCTATCATGCCAATGATCACATGGATATCATGCACTGATCACGTGGCTGATCATACATGTTCACGTGCTCTGACCATGCACTGATCACGTGGCTGATCGTACACTACTCACCGCAGCTATCATCCTTGATCAGCGTGGCTATCATGCACTGATCACAGTGGCGTGAACATACCTCTGCTCACGGCTAACTGATCTTGCACACATCACATGGGGATCATGCACTGCTCACGTGGCTGGTCATGCAATGATCACTTAGCTACCATATACTGGTCATGTGACTGATCATGCACAGATCACGTAAATGATCATGCACTGTTCACGTGACTGATCAAGCACTGATCACGTGGCTATCATGGCTCTGCTTACGTGGCTGATCATGCAATGATCACGTAGCAACCATGTACTGTTCACGTGGCTGATCATGCACTGATCACTTGGCTGGTCATACACTGATCACGTGCCTGGTCATGCACAGATTACGTGACTGATCATGCACTGATCACTTGACTGATCATGCAATGATCACGTGGCTATAATGCACTGATCACGGGGCTGATCATACACTGTTCACGTGCCTGGTCATGCACAGATCACGTGAATAATCATGAACTGATCACGTGGCTATAATTCACTGATCACGTGGATATCATGCACTGATTACGTGCCTGTCATGCACAGATCACGTGACTAATCATGAACTGATCACGTAGGTATCATGCACTGATCACGTGGCTGATCATACACTGTTCACGTTACTGATCATGCACTGATCAGGTGGCTATCATGCACTGGTAACTTGGCTAGTCATACACTGATCACGTGCCTGGTCATGCACAGATCACGTGACTGTGCATGCACTGTTCACGTGGCTGATCATACACAGAACACGTGATTGATTATGCACTGATCTATTGGATATCATGCAATGATCACGTGCCTGATCATACACTGTTCATGTGTCTGACCATGCACTGATCACGTGGCTGGTCATACACTGCTCACGTAACTGATCATGCACTGATCATGTGGCTGATCATACTCTGTTCACGTTACTGATCATGCACTGATCAGGTGGCTATCATGCACTGGTAACTTGGCTGGTCATACACTGATCACGTGCCTGGTCATGCACAGATTACGTGACTGATCATGCACTGTCACGTGACTGATCATGCACTGATCATGAGGCATCATGCACTACTCACGGTGGCTGATCTGCAATGATCATGTAGCTACAGGTACCGGTCACGTGACTCATCATACATCCATCAGGTGACTGTTCATGGCACTGATCACGTGGCTATCATGCACTGTTCACGTGGCTGATCATACACTGACCACCTGCCTGGTCATGCACAGATCACGTGACTAATCATGAAATGATCAGGTAGCTATCATGCACTGATCACGTGGCTATCATGCACTGATCACGTGGCTATCATGCACAGATCACGTGGCTGATCATGCAATGATCACGTAGTTACCTGTACTGGTCACGTGACTGATCATGCACTGATCACGTGGCTGATCATGCACTGATCACGTGACTGATCATGCACTGATCACGAGACTGATCATGCACTGATCACGTGCCTATCATGCACTGCTCCCGTGGCTGATCGTGCAAATGATCACGCAGCTCCATGTACTGGTCACTTGACTGATCATGCACTGATCACGTAATTGATCATGCACTGATCACCTGGCTTATCGTGCATTGATATGTGACTGATTCCTGTGCTGATCATGTTTGGTGTCATACACTGATCATGTGCCTCTGGAGGCAATGAACAAAGAGCTGAGTAGGCAGGAATCAGTGAGCAGGCAATAATCGTGGAACTCAGCCTCTGAGAAATCATGCTGCTCAGCTGGCAATAATCAAGTAGATGAGCAGGCAGGAATTACGCAGCACAGGTGGCAATTGTCAAGGAGATGACAGGCAGGAATCATGCAGCTCAGCTGGCAATTGTCAAGCAGATGAGCAGACAGTAATCACGCAGCTCAGCAGGCCCTGATCACGTGACTGGCATGCAGTGTCCACGTGGCTGATCACACACCTATCACGTGACATTCATGCACGATCACGTGGCTCTCATGCACTGATCACGTGATTGCACATGCAATTGATCACGTAATTGTATGCACTGATCACGTGGCTTCATGCACTGATACGTGGCTGATCATGCACTGATCATGTGACTGATCATGCACTGATCACGTAGCTATCTTGCACTGGTCACTTGGCTGATCATGACCTCTTCACGGGACTGATCGTTGCACTGATCACGGAGCTATCATTCATTGATTACATGATTCACATGCACTGATCACGTGGATCATCATACACTGATCACGTGACTGATCTTGCACTCATCACGTGACTCACCAAGCACTGATCACGTGACTGATCATGCACTGATCAGTTGGCTATCATTCACTGATTACTTGGCTGATCATGCAATGGTCACATAGCTACCATGTACTGGTCACGGTGAGTGATCATGCCAATGATCACGTAATTGATCATGCACTGATCACGTGGCTATCATTCACTGATCAGGTGACTGATCATGCACTGATCACCGTGACTGATCATGCACTGATCACGTGGCTATCATGCACTGCTCATGTGGGCTGATCATGCAATGATCACCACAGCTACCATGTACTGGTCACATGACTGATCATGCACTGATCACGTAATTGATCATGCACTGATCACCTGGCTTATCATGCATTGATCATTGTGACTGATCATACACTGATCACGTGACTGATCATACACTGATCATGTAATTGATCATGCACTGATCATGTGGCTTATCATGCACTGATCACGTGGCTGATCATACACTGATCACGTGACTGATCATTGCACTGATCACTTGACTGATCATGCACTGATCACGTGGCTATCATGCACTGATCACTTGGCTGGTCAGCACAGATCACCGTGACTAATCATGAACTGATCACGAAGCTATCTCATGCCACTGATCACCTGGCTGATCATGCACTGTTACCGTGACTGAGCATGGACTGATCACATGACTATCATGTAATGATCACGTGACTTAATGGCGCTGATCATGTGTCTGATCATGCGCTGATTCATGTTTGCTATCATACACTGATCATGTGCCTCTGGAGGCAATAAACAAAGAGCTGAGTAGGCACGAATCAAACAGTCAGCAGGCAATAATCATGGAACTCAGCTTGTGAGGATATCATGCTGCTCAGCTGGCAATATCAACGCAGCCTGAGCAGGCAGAGAATTAGGCAGCACAGCTGGCAATTGTCAAGCAGAATGACAGGCAGGAATCGTGCAGCTCAGCTGGCAATGGTCAAGCAGATGCAGCCAAGAGAAGTAATCACCGCAGCTCAGCAGGCCCCTGATCACGTGACTGACATGCACTGTTCTTGTGGCTGATCATACACTGATCACGTGAGCTATCATGCACTGATCACATGGATATCATGCACTGATCACGTGGCTGATCATACATGTCTGTCTCGTGTCTACCATGCACTGATCACGTGGCTGATCGTACACTACTCACCGCAGCTATCATGGCTCTGATCACGTGGCTATCATGACTGATCACGTTGGCTGAACAATACTCTGCTCACCTAACTGATCATGCACACATCACATGGGGATCATGCACTGCTCACGTGGCTGGTCATGCAATGATCACTTAGCTACCATATACTGGTCATGTGACTGATCATGCACAGATCACGTAAAATGTCATGCACTGTTCACGTGACTGATCAAGCACTGATCACTGGCTATCATGGTCTGCTCACGTGGCTGATCATGCAATGATCACGTAGCAACCATGTACTGTTCACGTGGCTGATCATGCACTGATCACTTGGCTGGTCATACACTGATCACGTGCCTGGTCATGCACAGATTACGTGACTGATCATGCACTGATCACTTGACTGATCATGCAATGATCACGTGGCTATAATGCACTGATCACGTGGCTGATCATACACTGTTCACGTGCCTGGTCATGCACAGATCACGTGAATAATCATGAACTGATCACGTGGCTATAATTCACTGATCACGTGGATATTCATGCACTGATTACGTGCCTGTCATGCACAGATCACGTGACTAATCATGAACTGATCACGTAGGTATCATGCCACTGATCACGTGGCTGATCATACACTGTTCACGTTACTGATCATGCACTGATCAGGTGGCTATCATGCACTGGTAACTTGGCTAGTCATACACTGATCACGTGCCTGGTCATGCACAGATCACGTGACTGTGCATGCACTGTTCACGTGGTGATCATACACAGAACACGTGATTGATTATGCACTGATCACTTGGATATCATGCAATGATCACGTGCCTGGATCATACACTGTTCATGTCTGACCATGCACTGATACGTGGCTGGTCATACACTGCTCACGTTAACTGATCAGCACTGATCATGTGGCTGATCATACTCTGTTCACGTTACTGATCATGCACTGATCAGGTGGCTATCATGCACTGGTAACTTGGCTGGTCATACACTGATCACGTGCCTGGTCATGCACAGATTACGTGACTGATCATGGCACTGATCACGTGACTGATCATGCACTGATCATGAGGCAATCATGCACTACTCACGTGGCTGATCATGCAATGATCATGTAGCTACCAGGTACCGGTCACGTGACTCATCATACATCCATCAGGTGACTGTTCATGCACTGATCACGTGGCTATCATGCACTGTTCACGTGGCTGATCATACACTGACCACCTGCCTGGTCATGCACAGATCACGTGACTAATCATGAAATGATCAGGTACTATCATGCACTGATCACGTGGCTATCATGCACTGATCACGTGGGCTATCATGCACAGATCACGTGGCTGATCATGCAATGATCACGTATTACCATGTACTGGTCACGTGACTGATCATGCACTGATCCTGCTGATCATGCACTGATCACGTGACTGATCATTGACTGACACACACTGATCATGCACTGATCACGTGCCCTATCATGCACTGCTCCCGTGGCTGATCGTGCAATGATCACGCAGCTGCCATGTACTGGTCACATGACTGAATCATGCACTGATCACGTAATTGATCATGCACTGATCACCTGGCCTTATCGTGCATTGATCATGTGACTGATCCTGTGCTGATCATGTTGGTGTCATACACTGATCATGTGCCTCTGGAGGCATATGAACAAAGAGCTGAGTAGGCAGGAATCAGTGAGCAGGCAATAATCGTGGAACTCAGCTCTGAGAAATCATGCTGCTCAGCTGGCAATATCAAGTAGATGAGCAGGCAGGAATTACGCAGCACATGGTGCAATTGTCAAGGAGATGACAGGCAGGAATCATGCAGCTCAGCTGGCAATTGTCAAGCAGATGAGCAGACAGTAATCACGCAGCTCAGCAGGCCCTGATCACGTGACTGAGCATGCAGTGTCCATGGTGGCTGATCACACACCTATCACGTGACTATTATGCACTGATCACGTGGCTCTCATGCACTGATCACGTGATTGCACATGCAATGATCACGTAATTGTATGCACTGATCACGTGGCTATCATGCACTGATGACGTGGCTGATCATGCACTGATCATGTGACTGATCATGCACTGATCACGTAGCTATCATGCACTGGTCACTTGGCTGATCATGACCTCTTCACGGACTGATCGTGCACTGATCACGGAGCTATCATTCATTGATTACATGACTTCACATGCACTGATCACGTGGATCATCATACACTGATCACGTGACTGACTTGCACTCATCACGTGACTCACCAAGCATGATCACGTGACTGATCATGCACTGATCAGTTGGCTATCATTCACTGATTACTTGGCTGATCATGCAATGATCACATAGCTACCATGTACTGGTCACGTGAGTGATCATGCAATGATCACGTAATTGATCATGCACTGATCACGTGGCTATCATTCACTGATCACGTGACTGATCATGCACTGATCACGTGACTGATCATGCACTGATCACCTGGCTATCATGCACTGCTCATGTGGCTGATCATGCAATGATCACGCAGCTACCATGTACTGGTCACATGACTGATCATGCACTGTTCACGTAATTGATCATGCACTGATCACCTGGCTTATCATGCATTGATCATGTGACTGATCGTACACTGATCACGTGACTGATCATGCACTGATCATGTAATTGATCATGCACTGATCATGTGGCTGATCATGCACTGATCACGTGGCTGATCATACACTGATCACGTGACTGATCATGCACTGATCACTTGACTGATCATGCACTGATCACGTGGCTATCATGCACTGATCACTTGGCTGGTCATGCACAGATCACGTGACTAATCATGAACTGATCACGAAGCTATCATGCACTGATCACCTGGCTGATCATGCACTGTTACCGTGACTGAGCATGGACTGATCACATGACTATCATGTAATGATCACTTGACTTAATGGCGCTGATCATGTGTCTGATCATGCGCTGATCATGTTTGCTATCATACACTGATCATGTGCCTCTGGAGGCAATAAACAAAGAGCTGAGTAGGCACGAATCAAACAGTCAGCAGGCAATAATCATGGAACTCAGCTGTGAGGAATCATGCTGCTCAGCTGGCAATAATCAAGCAGCTGAGCAGGCAGGAATTAGGCAGCACAGCTTGGCAATTGCAAGGCAGATGACAGGCAGAATCACGCAGCTCAGCAGGCCCTGATCACGTGACTGAGCATGCACTGTTCTTGTGGCTATCATACACTGATCACGTGAGCTATCATGCACTGATCACATGGATATCATGCACTGATCACGTGGCTGATCATACATGTTCACGTGTCTGACCATGCACTGATCACGTGGCTGATCGTACACTACTCACGCAGCTATCATCTCTGATCACGTGGCTATCATGCACTGATCACGTGGCTGAACATACTCTGCTCACCTAACTGATCATGCACACATCACATGGGGATCATGCACTGCTCACGTGGCTCATGCAATGATCACATAGTACCATGTACTGTCACGTGACTGATCATGCAAATGGTAACGTTAATTGATCATGCACTGACAACGTGACTGATCATGCACTGATCACGTGGCTGAACATACTCTGCTCAACCTAACTGATCATGCACACATCACATGGGTATCATGCACTGCTCACATGGCTGGTCATGCAATGATCACTTAGCTACCAATACTGGTCACGTGACTGATCATGCACTGATCACGTAATTATCATGCACTGATCACGTGGCTGATCATACACTGATCACTGGATATCATGCACTGCTTACGTGGCTGATCATACAATGATCACATAGCTACCATGTACTGGTCAACGTGACTGATCATGCAATGTAACGTAATTGATCAGCACTGATAACGTGACTGATCATGCCCTGATCACGTGGCTGAACATACTCTGCTCACCTAACTGATCATGCACACATCACATGGTATCATGCACTGCTCACGTGGCTGGTCATGCAATGATCACAAGCTACCATGTACTTGGTCACGTGACTGATCATGCAATGTAACGTAATTGATATGCACTGACAACGTGACTGATCATGCACTGATCACGTGGCTGAACATACTCTGCTCACCTAACTGATCATGCAACAATCACATTGGTATCATGCACTGCTCACATGGCTGGTCATTGCAATGATCACTTAGCTACCATATACTGGTCATGTGACTGATCATGCACTGATCACGTGACTGATCATGCCCTGATCACTGCTGAACATACTCTGCTCACCTAACTGATCATGCACACATTCACATGGTATCATGCACTGCTCACGTGGCTGGTCATGCAATGATCACATAGCTACCATGTACTGGTCACGTGACTGATCATGCAATGGTAACGTAATTGATCATGCACTGACAACGTGACTGATCATGCACTGATCACGTGGCTGAACATACTCTGCTCACCTAAAACTGATCATGACACATCACATGTATCATTGCACTGCTCACATGGCTGGTCATGCAATGATCACTTAGCTACCATATACTGCGTCATGTGACTGATCATGCACAATCACGTAAAATGATCATGCACTGTTTCACGTGACTGATCAAGCACTGATCACGTGGCTATCATGCTCTGCTCACGTGGCTGATCATGCAATGATCACGTAGCAACCATGTACTGTTCACGTGGCTGATCATGCACTGATCACTTGGCTGGTCATACACTGATCACGTGCCTGGTATGCACAGATTACGTGACTGATCATGCCACTGATCACTTGACTGATCATGCAATGATCACGTGGCTATAATGCACTGATCACGTGGTCTGATCATACACTGTTCACGTGCCTGGTCATGCACAGATTCACGTGAATAATCATGAACTGATCACGTGGCTATAATTCACTGATCACGTGGATATCATGCACTGATACGTGCCTGTCATGCACAGATCACGTGACTAATATGAACTGATCACGTAGTATCATGCACTGATCACGTGGCTGATCATACACTGTTCACGTTACTGATCATGCACTGATCAGGTGGCTATCATGCACTGTAACTTGGCTAGTCATACACTGATCACGTGCCTGGTCATGCACAGATCACGTGACTGTGCATGCACTGTTCACGTGGCTGATCATACACTGAAACACGTGATTATTTGCACTGATCACTTGGATATCATGCAATGATCACGTGCCTGATCATACACTGTTCATGGTCTGACCATGCACTGATACGTGGCTGGTCATACACTGCTCACGTAACTGATCATGCACTGATCATGTGGCTGATCATACACTGTTCACGTTACTGATCATGCACTGATCAGTGGCTTCATGCACTGGTAATTGGCTGGTCATACACTGATCACGTGCACTGGTCTGCACAGATTACGTGACTGATCATGCATGATCACGTGACTATCATGCACTGATCATGAGGCAATCATGCACTACTCACGTGGCTGATCATGCAATGATCATGTAGCTACCAGGTACCGGTCACGTGACTCATCATTACATCCATCAGGTGACTGTTCATGCACTGATCACGTGGCTATCATGCACTGTCACGTGGCTGATCATACATGACACCTGCCTGGTCATGCACAGATCACGTGACTAATCATAAATGATCAGGTAGCTATCAAGCACTGATCACGTGGCTATCATGCACTGATCACGTGGCTATCATGAACAGATCACGTGGCTGATCATGCAATGATCACGTAGTTACCATGTACTGTCACGTGACTGATCATGCACTGATCACGTGGCTGATCATGCACTGATCACGTGACTGATCATGCCACTGATCACGACTGATCATGCACTGATCACGTGCCTATCATGCACTGCTCCCGTGGCTGATCGTGCAATGATCACGCAGCTGCCATGTACTGGTCACATGACTGATCATCACTGATCACGTAATTGATCATGCACTGATCACCTG
>NW_020191503.1:0-10508 GCF_002263795.3 Bos taurus
TGCACTGATCAGTGAACTGGATTAGCACTGCCACGTGACTGATCATGCCACTGAACAGTTGGCACCATGCACTGATTAACTTGGTGATCATACACTGATCACCTGACTGATAATGCCCCCTGATCATCTGGCCTCATGCACTCATTACCTGGCTATCGTGCACTGATCACGTGTTTGATCATACACTGATCACGAGATTGATCATGCACTGATCACGTCTATATCACGCACGTGATCACATGACTGCCCATGCAATGAACATGTGGATGATCATACACTGATCATGTGACAGATCATGCAGTGATCACGTGGCTATCAGCACTGATCAAGTGGCTTATCATACTCTGCTCCCGAAACTGATCATGCACTGATCACGTGGCTATCATGCACTGCTGACGTGGCTGATCATGCAATGATCACGTATCTAACATGTACTGGTCACGTGAGTGATCATGCACTGATCGATCGTAATTGATCATGCACTGATCAGGTGACTTATCATGCACTGTTTCACGTGACTGATCATGCACTGATCACGTGACTTATCATGCTCTGATCCCGTGGCTATCATGCACTGATCACGTGGCTGATCATGCAATGATCACGTGACTGATCATGCACTGTTCACATGACTGATCATGCACTGATCACGTGGCTATCATGCATTGCTAACGTGGCTGATCATACAATGATCACATAGCTACCATGTACTGGTCACGTGACTGATCATGCACTGATCACGTAATTGATCATGCACTGATCACGTGGCTGATCATACACTGATCACGTGACTGATCATGCACTTATCACGTGACTGATCAATGCACTGATCACGTGGCTATCAGCACTGATCACGTGGCGGATCACACACTGATCACGTGCCTGGTCATGCACAGATCACGTGGACTACTCATGAAGTAATCACGTGGCTATCATGCACTGATTCACGTGGCTATCATGCACTGATCACGTGGCTGATCCACACCCGTATCCCGTGACTGATCATGCACTGATCACTTTATTGATCCTGCACTGGTCACGTGGCTTATCATGCACTGATCACGTTGCTGATCACACATGTATCACGTGACTGATCATGCACTGATCACGTGGCTGATCATACACTGGTCACGTAACTGAATCATGCACTAATCACGTGAGTGATCATGCACTGATCACGTGGCTATCATGCACTGATCACATGGCTGGTCATACACTTATCACGTGCCTGGTCATGCACTGATCACCGTGGCTGCTCAGGCACCTGATCACGTGCTTGATCATGCACTGATCATGTGGCTAATGCATGCAATGATCACGCAGGTACCATGTACTGGTCACATGACTGATCATGCACTGATCACTTGACTTGATGCATGCACTGATCACGTGGCTATCATGCACTGATCACGTGGCTGATTCATGCACTGATCACGTGGCTGATCATGCAATGATCACGTAATTGATCATGCACTGGATCACGTGGCTGATCATGCACTGATCACGTGACTGATCATGCACTGATCACGTGACAGATCATGCACTGATCACGTGACGGATCATGCACTGATTCATATGACTGGATTCATGCGCTCATCATGTTTGCTATCATACACTGAATCATGTGCCTCTGGAGGCAATAAACAAAGAGCAGAGTAGGCACGAATCATACATTCAGCAGGCAATAATCATGGAACTCAGCTGTGAGGAATCATGCTGCTCAGCTGGCAATAATCAAGCAGCTGAGCAGGCAGGAATTACGCAGCACAGCTGGGAATTGTGAAGCAGATGACAGGGCAGGAATCTTGCAGCTCAGCTTGCAATTGTCAAGCAGATGAACAGACAGTAATCACGCAGCTCAGGCAGGCCCTGATCACGTGACTGAGCATGCACTGTTCATGTGGATGAATCATACACTGATCACGTGACTGATCATGCACTGATCACGTGGCTATCATGCACTGCTCACGTGGCTGATAATACAGTGATCACATAGCTACCATGTACTGGTCACATGGGCTGAGTCACTGCACTGATCACTGTAATTGATCACGCACTGATCACGGTGGCTGATCAGTACAATGATTCCACGTTGACTGAACCATTGCACTGTTCAGCTATGGACCTGATCATGCACTGAATCACGTGACTTATCATTGCTCTTCGATACCCGTGGCTATCATGCACTGATCACGTGGCTGATCATGCAATGATCACGTAGGCTACCATGTACTGTGTCACGCTGACTGTCATGCACCTGATTTCACGCTAATTTGATCATGCACTGATCATGTGGCTGATCAGGTAACATCTGATCGACATGGCTGTCAGTACACTGGTCACGTAATCTGATCATGCACTAATCACGGTTGATGATCATGCACTGATCACGTGTGCTATCATTGCACTGATTCACTTTGGCTGGTCATACACTTATCACGTGCCTGGTCATGCACTGATCATGTGGCTGCTCATGCACTGATCACGTGCTTGATCATGCACTGATCACGTGGCTGATCATGCACTTATCACGTGGCTATAATGCACTGCTCACGTGGCTAATCATGCAATGATCACGCAGCTACCATGTACTGGTCACATGAGTCTGATCATTTGCACTGATCACTTGACTGATCATGCACTGATCACGTGGCTATCATGCACTGATCACGTGGCTGATCATGCAATGATCATGTAGCTACCATGTACCGGTCAGGTGACTGATCATACACCGATTAGGTGACGGATCATGCACTGATCACGTGGCAATCATGCACTGATCACGTGGCTGATCATACTCTGCTCACGTAACTGATCATGCACACATCACGTGGCTATCATGCACTCCTCACGTGGCTCGTCATGGAATGATCACGTAGCTACCATATACCAGGTCACGTGACTGATCATGCACAGATCACGTCAATGATCATGCACTATTCAAGTGAATGATCATGTACTGATCACGTGACTGATCATGCACTGATCACGTGGCTATCATGCTCTGCTCACGTGGCTGATCATGCAAGGATCACGTAGCAACCATGTACTTGTCACGTGACTGATCATGCACTGATCACGTAATTGATCCTGCACTGATCACGTGGCTCATCATGCACTGATCTCGTGGCTGATCACACATGTATCACGTGACTGATCTTGCACTGATCAGTTGGCTCTCATGCACTGATCATGTGGCTATCATGCACTGATCACGTAGCTATCATGCACTGATCATGTGGCTATCATGCACTGATCACGTAGCTACCATGTACTGGTCATGTGACTGATCATGCACTGATCACGTAATTGATCCTGCACTGATCACATGGCATCATCACGCACTGATCCGGTGGCTGATCACACACAAATCACGTGGACTGATCATGTACAGATCACGTAAATAATCATGAAGTGATCACGTGGCTATCCTGCACTGATCACGTGGATAACATGCACTGATCACGTGGCTGATCAAACACGTATCACGTGACTGATCATGCCACTGATCAGGTGACTATCATGCACTGATCACGTGGCTATCATTGCACTGATTCACCTGTGTGCTGATGCAATGCGAATGGTCACGTAGGCTACCATGTACTGGTCGATGTGAACTGATCAATGCATCTGATCAACGTAATTGATCCAATAACACTGACTCACGTGGCTCACTCACGCACTGATCACTCTGGCTGATCACCACACGTATCACGTGACTGATCATGTACAGATCACGTGACTAATTTCCTGAAGTGATCACGTGGCGATCCTGTACTGATCACGTGCGATCATCATGCAAGCTGATCACGGAGGTCTGTATCACACACGTATCACGTGGCTTGATCTAATGCCCTGAGCACGTGGCTGAGTCATGCGAGATTGAAGTCACGGTAATTTGATCATGCACTGATCACGGTGGACTGATCATGAACTGATCACGTGACTGATCATGCACTGATCACGGGACGGATTCATCGCATCTGATCACGTGAGGGATCATGCACTGATCATATGATCTGAATCATGCCGTCATCATTGTTTTGCTATCATACACGATCATGTGCCTCTGGAAGGCAATAACAAAGAGCAGAGTAGCACGAATCATACAGTCAGCAGGCCAATAATCATGGAACTCAGCTGTGAGGAATCATGCTGCTCAGCTGGCAATAATCAAGCAGCTGAGCAGGCAGGAATTACGCAGCACAGCTGGGAATTGTGAAGCATATGACAGGCAGGAATCTTGCAGCTCAGCTTGCAATTGGTCAAGCAGATGAACAGACAGTAATCACGCAGCTCAGCCGGCCCTGATCACGTGACTGAGCATGCACTGTTCACGTGGATGATCATACACTGATCACGTGATTGATCGTGCACTGATCACGTGGCTATCATGCACTGATCACGTGGCTGAACATGCACTGTTCACGTGGCTGTTCACACACCTGCCACGGTGACTGATCATGCACTGATCACGTGGCACTCATGCACTGATCACATGGCTGATCATACTGTGCTCACGTAACTGATCATGCACATATCAGTGGCCATCGTGCACTGCTCACGTGGCTGATCATGCAATGATCACGTAGCTACCATGCACTGGGTCACGTGACTGATCATGCACTGATCAGGTAATTGATCCTGAACTGATTACGTGGCTCATCATGCACTGATCACGTGACTGTTCACCCACTGATCACTTGACTGATCATGTGCTGATCACGTGGCTATAATGCACTGATCACGTGGCTGATCATACACTGTTCACGTGCCAGGTCATGCACAGATCACGTGACTAAACATGAACTGATCACGTAGGCATCATGCACTGATCACGTTGCTGATAATACACTGTTCACGTGTCTGATCATGCACTGATCACGTGGCTGATCATACACTGCTCATGTAGCTGTTCATGCACTGATCACGAGTCTATCATGCTGTGTACGTGGCTGATCCTGCAATGATCACGTAGCTAACATGTACTGGTCACGTGACTGATCATGCAAAGGTAACGTAATTGATCATGCACAGATCACGTGACTGATCATGACCTGATCACGTGAATGATTATGCACTGATCACGTGGCTATCATGCAGTGCTCACGTGGGCTGATCCTGCAATGATCACGTAGCTAACATGTACTGGTCACGTGACTGATCATGCAAAGGTAACGTAATTGATCATGCACAGATCACGCGACCTGATCATGCCGCTGATCACCTGGCTGATCATGCACTGATCACGTGGCTATCATGCAATGATCACGTGGGCTATCATGCACTGATCACGTGGCTGATCATGCACTGATACCGTGGACTGAGCCTGGACTGATCACCTGACTATAATGTAGTGATCACGTGACTTAATGGCGCTGATCATGTGACTGATCATGCGCTGATCATGTTTGCTGTCATACACTGATCATGTGCCTCTTGAGGCAATAAACAAAGAGCTGAGTAGGCACGAATCAAACAGGCAGCAGGCACTAATCGTGGAACTCAGCTGTGAGGAATCATGCTGCTCAGCTGGCAATAATCAAGCAGCTGAGCAGGCAGGAATTACGCAGCACAGCTGGCAATTGTCAAGCAGATGACAGGCAGGAATCGTGCAGCTCAGCAGGCCCTGATCACGTGACTGAGCATGGCACTGTTCACGTGGCTGATCATACAGTGATCATGTGATTGATCATGCACTGATCACTTGGATATCATGCACTGATCCCATGGCTGATCATACACTGTTCACGTGTCTGACCATGCACTGATCACATGGCTGATCATACACTGCTCATGTAACTGATCATGCACTGATCACGTGGCTATCATGCACTGATCTCGTGGCTGAACATGCACTGTTCACATGGCTGATCACACACCTGTCACGTGACTGATCATGCACTGATCACGTGGCACTCATGCACTGATCACATGGCTGATCATACACTGATCACGGGACTGATCATGCACTGATCACGGAGCTATCATGCATTGATTACATGTCTCCACATGCCACTCATCACGTGGATGATCCTACACTGATCACGTGACTGATCATACACTGATAACGTGGCTGATCATAAACTGCTCATGTAGCTGATCATGCACTGATCACGTGTCTATCATGCAGTGCTCACGTGGCTGATCGTGCAATGATCACGTAGCTAACATGTACTGGTCACGTGACTGATCATGCACTGATCACGTAATTGATCATGCACTGATCACGTGGCTGATCATACACTGATCACGTGACTGATCATGCACTGATCACGTGGCTATCATGCACTGCTAACGTGGCTGATCATACAATAATCACATAGCTAACATGTACTGGTCACGTGACTGATCATGCAATGGTAACGTAATTGATCATGCACTGATCACGTGACTGATCATGCACTGATCACGTGACTGATCATGCACTGATCACGTGGCTATCATGCATTGCTAACGTGGCTGATCATACAATGATCACATAGCTAACATGTACTGGTCACGTGACTGATCATGCACTGATCACGTAATTGATCATGCACTGATCACGTGGCTGATCATACACTGATCACGTGACTGATCATGCACTGTTCACGTGACTGATCATGCACTGATCACGTGGCTATCATGCACTGATCACGTGGCGGATCACACACTGATCACGTGCCTGGTCATGCACAGATCACGTGACTACTCATGAAGTAATCACGTGGCTATCATGCACTGATCACGTGGCTATCATGCACTGATCACGTGGCTGATCACACCCGTTATCCCGTGACTGATCATGCACTGATCACGTAATTGATCCTGCACTGGTCACGTGGCTTATCATGCACTGATCACGTTGCTGATCACACATGTATCACGTGACTGATCATGCACTGATCACGTGGCTGATCATACACTGGTCACGTAACTGATCATGCACTAATCACGTGATTTGATCATGCACTGATCACGTGGCTATCATGCACTGATCACATGGCTGGTCATACACTTATCACGTGCCTGGTCATGCACTGATCACGTGGCTGCTCAGGCACTGATCACGTGCTTGATCATGCACTGATCATGTGGCTAATCATGCAATGATCACGCAGCTACCATGTACTGGTCACATGACTGATCATGCACTGATCACTTGACTGATCATGCACTGATCACGTGGCTATCATGCACTGATCACGTGGCTGATCATGCACTGATCACGTGGCTGATCATGCAATGATCACGTAATTGATCATGCACTGATCACGTGGCTGATCATGCACTGATCACGTGACTGATCATGCACTGATCACGTGACGGATCATGCACTGATCACGTGACGGATCATGCACTGATCATATGACTGATCATGCGCTCATCATGTTTGCTATCATACACTGATCATGTGCCTCTGGAGGCAATAAACAAAGAGCAGAGTAGGCACGAATCATACAGTCAGCAGGGCAATAATCATGGAACTCAGCTGTGAGGAATCATGCTGCTCAGCTGGCAATAATCAAGCAGCTGAGCAGGCAGGAATTACGCAGCACAGCTGGGAATTGTGAAGCAGATGACAGGCAGGAATCTTGCAGCTCAGCTTGCAATTGTCAAGCAGAATGAACAGACAGTAATCACACAGCTCAGCAGGCCCTGATCACGTGACTGATCATGCACTGTTCACGTGAATGATCATCCACTGATCACGTGACTGATCATGCACTGATCACGTGGCTATCATGCACTGCTCACGTGGCTGATAATACAATGATCACATAGCTACCATGTACTGGTCACATGGCTGATCATGCACTGATCACGTAATTGATCACGCACTGATCACGTGGGCTGATCATTCACTGATCACGTGACTGACCATGCACTGTTCACATGACTGATCATGCACTGTTCACGTGGCTATCATGCACTGATCACGTGGCTGATCATACACTGATCACGTGCCTGTTCATGCACAGATCATGTGACTACTCATGAATGATCACGTTTCTATCATGAACTGATTACGTGGATATCATGCACTGATCACGTGGCGGATCACACACTATCACGTGACTGACATGCACTGATCACGGGCTATCATGCACTGATCACGTGGCTATCATGCACTGATCACGTGGCTGATCATGCAATGATCACGTTAGCTACCATGTACTGGTCACGTGACTGATCATGCACTGATCACTTGACTGATCATGCACTGATTACGTGGCTGATCATGCACTGCCCACCTGGCTATCATGCACTGCTCACGTGGCTGATCACGCAATGATCACACAGCTACCATGTACTCGTCACATGACTGATCATGCCACTGATCACGTAATTTGATCATGCACTGATCACGTGACTTGATCATGCACTGACCACCTGACTGGATCATCCACTGAACAGTTGGCTCCCATGCACTGATTACTTGGCTGATCATACACTGATCACCTGACTGATAATGCCCTGATCATCTGGCTCTCATGCACTCATTACCTGGCTATCGTGCACTGATCACGTGTTGATCATTACACTGATCACGAGACTGATCATGCACTGATCACGTCTAATTCACGCACTGATCACATGACTGCCCATGCAATGATCATGTGGATGATCATACACTGATCATGTGACAGATCATGCAGTGATCACGTGGCTATCATGCACTGGATCAAGTGGCTTATCATACTCTGCTCCTGAAACTGATCCATGCACTGATCACGTGGCTATCATTGCACTGCTGACGTGGCTGATCATGGCAATGATCACGTAGCTAACATGTACTGGTCACGTGAGTGATCATGCACTGATCACATAATTGATCATGCACTGATCAGGTGACTTATCATGCACTGTTCACGTGACTGATCATGCACTGATCACGTGACTTATCATGCTCTGATCCCGTGGCTATCATGCACTGATCACGTGGCTGATCATGCAATGATCACGTAGCTACCATGTACTGGTCACGTGACTGATCATGCACTGATCACGTAATTGATCAGTGCACTGATCATGTGGCTGATCATACACTGATCACATGGCTGATCAAACACTGGTCAACGTACTGATCAATGCACTAATCACGTGATTGATCATGCACTGATCACGTGGCTATCATGCACTGATCATCGTTGGCTGGTCATACACGTTATCACGTGCCTGCCCTGTCATGCACTTGTTCACGTGGCTGCTCATGCACCTGATCATCGTGCTTGATCATGCACTGATCACGTGGCTGATCATGCACTATATCACGTGGCTATAATGCACTGCTCACGTGTCTAATCATGCAATGATCACGCAGCTACCATGTACTGGTCACATGCTGATCATGCACTGATTCCACTTGACTGAGTGCGTGCACTGATTCCACGTGGCCTATCATGCACTGATCACGTGGCTGATCATCCAATGATCACCGCAGCTACCATGTATGGTCACATGACTGATCATGCACTGATCACGTGATTACTCATGAAGTGATCACGTCGGCTATCATGCCCTGAATCACGTGGGTATCAATGCACTGATCACGTGGCTATCATGCACTGATCACGTGGCTAATCATGCAATGATCACGTAGCTACCATGTACTGGTCACCTGACTGATCATGCACTGATCACGTAATTGATCATGCACTGATCACGTGGCTATCATGCACTGCTCACGTGGCTGATCATGCAATGGTCATGCAGCTACCATGTACTGGTTACATGACTGATCATGCACTGATCACGTGACTGATCATGCACTGATCACGTGGCTATCATGCACTGCTCACGTGGTGATCACGCAATGATCACGCAGCTACCATGTACTGGTCACATTACTGATCATGCACTGATCACGTGGCTGATCATGCACTGATCACGTGACTGATCATGCAATGATCACGTGACTGACCATGCACTGATCACGTGACTGATCATGCACTGATCAGTTGGCTATCATGCACTGATTACTTGGCTGACCATGCACTGATCACGTGGCTGATCATACACTGCTCATGTGGCTGATCATACACTGCTCTTGTAACTGATCATGCACTGATCACGTGGCTATCATGCACTGATCTCGTGGCTGAACATGCACTGTTCACATGGCTGATCACACACCTGTCACGTGACAAATCATGCACTGATCACGTGGCTGATCATACACTGTTCACGTGTCTGACCATGCACTGATCACGTGGCTGATCATACACTGCTCATGTAACTGATCATGCACTGATCTCGTGGCTGAATATGCACTGTTCACATGGCTGATCACACACCTGTCACGTGACTAATCATGCACTGATCACGTGGCACTCATGCACTGATCACGTGGCTGATCATACACTGATCACGGGACTGATCATGCACTGATCACGGAGCTATCATGCATTGATTACATGTCTCCACATGCACTCATCACGTGGATGATCATACACTGATCACGTGACTGATCATACACTGATCACGTGGCTGATCATAAACTGCTCATGTAGCTGATCATGCAC
>NW_020191504.1:0-36047 GCF_002263795.3 Bos taurus
AAACAGTCACGTGATAAGTGCATGATCAGGCACGTGATCAGTGTATGATCAGTCACGTGATCAGTGTATGATCAGCCTAGTGATCAGTGCATGACAGCCACTTGATCAGAGCATGGTAAGCAACGTGATTAGTGCATGATTAGCCACGTGATCAGCGCATGATCAGCCACGTGATCAGTGCATGATCAGCCATGTGATCAGTGCATGCACAGTGAGGTGATCAGTGTATGATCAGCTTCGTGATCAGTGCATGATCAGCCACGTGATCAGTGCATGATCAGCCACGTGATCAGTGCATGATCAGCCATGTGATCAGTGCATGCACAGTCACGTGATCAGTGTATGATCAGGTTCGTGATCAGTGCATGATCAGCCAGTTGATTAGTGCATGAACAGTCACGTGATAAGTGCATGATCAGGCACGTGATCAGTGTATGATCAGTCACGTGATCAGTGTATGATCAGCCTGGTGATCAGTGCATGATAGCCACGTGACCAGTTCATGATGCGTATTAAGATCAGTGCATGATCAGCGCAGGGATAACTGCATGATAGCCTGGTGATCAGTGCATGAAAGGTACGTGATCAGTGCATGATCAGCCATGTAATCAGTGCATGATAGCCACGTGATCACTGTATGGTCAGCACACGTGTGATCAGTGAATGTGATCTAGTCAATGTGATAATTGTATGATCAGCCATTGTGCAGTGCATGATCAGCCACGTGATAAGTATGATAGCAACGTGATCAGTATGATCAGCCAGTTGACATGATGCAGTGCATGATCAGCCACGTGGTTAAGTGCATGATCATAAGCAACGTGATCAGTGTATGATCAGCCACGTGATCAGTGAATGATCTGCAACGTGATTAGTGCATGATCAGCCACGTGGTTAGTGTATGATTAACCACGTGATGAGTGCATGATCTGCCACATGATCTGTGCATGATCAGCCACGTGATCAGTGCATGCACAGGCACGTGATCAGTTTAAGATCAGCTTCGTGATCAGTGCATGATGAGTTACGTGATCAATGTATGATTAGCCACGTGATCAGTGCATGATAACCACGTGATCAGGGCATGCGAACTCATGTGATCAGTGCATGACAGCTACGCAATCAGTGCATAATCAGTCACGTGATCAATGGAAGATCAGCCACGTGATCAATGCATGAGAGCCACGAAAAACAGTGCATGAACAGGTACGTGATCAGTTCATGGGCAGTCACGTGATCAGTTCACGGTAGACAGGTGATCAGTGCATGATAGCCACGTGATCAGTTCATGTGCAGTCACATGATCAGTGTATGATCAGCCACGTGATCAGTGCATGATAGCCACCTGAGCAGTGCATGGTAGCCACGTGATCAGCGCATGATCAGCCACTTGATCTGTGCATAATCAGCCATGTGCTCAGGCATGCCCAGATACGTGAATAGTGTATGATCAGTCAGGTGATCAGTGCATGATCAGACACGTGATCAGTGCATGATCAGTCACGTGATCAGTGTATGATCAGCACGTGATCAGTGCATGATAACCACATGACTAGTGCCTGATAAGTCACGTGATCAGTGCATGATCAGCCACGGGATCAGTGCATGATAGCCATGTGATCAGTGCATGATAGCTACGTGATCTGTGCATGATCAGCCACGTAATCAGTGCATGATCAGCCATTTGATCTCTGTATGATTAGCCACGTGATCAGTACATGATAGCCACGTGATCAGTGCATGATCATTCATGTGATTAGTGCATGATCTGTCACTTGAGCAGTGTATAATGTCCACGTGATCAGTTCATGTGCTGTCATGTGATCAGTGCATGATGCGCAACGTGATCACTGCATGATTAGCCACGTGATCAGGGCATGCACAGTCACGTGATCAGTGCATGATCAGTCACTTGATCAGTGTATGATCAGCCAGGTGATCAGTGCATGTTAGCCACGTGACCAGTGCATGATCAGTATCGAGATCAGTGCATGATCAGGCATGTGATCAGTGCATGATAGCAACCTGATCAATGCATGATAAGCAACGTGATTAGTGCAAGATCAGCCACATGATCAGTGTACGATCAGACACGTGATCAGTGCATGATCAGTCACGTGATCAGTATATGATCAGCAACGTGATCAGGGCATGATAGCCACGTGATCAGTGCATGATCAGCCACGTGATCAGTGCATGATGAGGCACGTGATCAGTGCCTGAACAGCCACGTGATCAGTGCATGATCAGCCACGTGATCAGGGCATGATAGCCACGTGATCAGTGCATGATCAGCCACGTGATCAGTGCATGATCAGCCATGTGATCAGGGCCTGAACAGCCACGTGATCACTGCATGTGCAGTTACGTGATCAGTGAATGATCAGCCATGTGTTCAGTGCATGATAGACAAGTGATAATGCATGATATCTACGTGATCTGTGCTGCTCAGTCACATGAGCAGTGCATGATCAGCCACGTGATCAGTGCATGATCAGGCACGTGATCAGTGCATGATCAGGCACGTGATCAGCTCATGATCAGTCTCGTGATCAGTGTATGATCAGCCACGTGATCAGTGTATATCAGTCACGTGATCAGTGCATGATAGCCACGTGATCAGTTCATGATCAGTCACGTAATTAGTGAATTTCTGTCACTTGATCAGTGTATAATATCCACGTGATGAGTTCATGCGCCGTCATGTGATCAGTGCATGATACGCAATGTGATCAGTGCATGATCTGTCACGTGATCATGGCATGCGCAGTCATGTGATCAGTGCATGACAGCTACACAATCAGTGCATAATCAGTCACTTGATCAATGCATGATCAGCCACTTGATCAGTGCATGATAGCCACGTAAACAGTGTATGAACAGGTACGTGTTCAGTTAATGCACAGTCACGTGATCAGTGCATGATAGAAACGTGATCAGTGCATGATAGCCACGTGATCAGTGCATGATCTGTCACGTGATCAGTGCCTGCGTAGTCAATGTGATCAGTGTATGGTCAGCCATGTGATCAGGGGATGACAGCCACTTGATCAGAGATGGTAAGCAACGTGATTAGTGCATGATTAGCCACGTGATCATGGCATGATCAGCCACGTGATCAGTGCATGATCAGCCATGTGATCAGTGCATGCACAGTGAGGTGATCAGTGTATGATCAGCTTCGTGATCAGTGCATGATCAGCCACGTGATCAGTGCATGATCAGCCACGTGATCAGTGCATGATCAGCCATGTGATCAGTGCATGCACAGTCACGTGATCAGTGTATGATCAGGTTCGTGATCAGTGCATGATCAGCCAGTTGATTAGTGCATGAACAGTCACGTGATAAGTGCATGATCACAGCACGTGATCAGTGTATGATCAGTCACGTGATCAGTGTATGATCAGCCTGTGATCAGTGCATGACAGCCATTTGATCAGAGATGGTAAAGCAACGTGATAGTGCATGATAGCCACGTGATCAGCGCATGCGAAGTCACGTGATCAGTGCATGATCAGCCATGTGATCAGTGCATGCACAGTGAGGTGATCAGTGTATGATCAGCTTCGTGATCAGTGCATGATCAGCCACGTGATCAGTGCATGATCAGCCACGTGATCAGTGCATGATCAGCCATGTGATCAGTGCATGCACAGTCACGTGATCAGTGTATGATCAGGTTCGTGATCAGTGCATGATCAGCCAGTTGATTAGTGCATGAACAGTCACGTGATAAGTGCATGATCAGGCACGTGATCAGTGTATGATCAGTCACGTGATCAGTGTATGATCAGCCTGGTGATCAGTGCATGATAGCCAGTGACCAGTTCAGATGCGTATTAAGATCAGTGCATGATTCAGCATGGATCACTGCATGATAGCCAGGTGATCAGTGCATGAAGCTTCGTGATCAGTGGCATGATCAGCCAGTGATAATCAGTGCATGATCAGCCACGTGATCACTGTAGGTCAGCCACTGATCAGTGAATGCAGTCATTTGAAATATTGTATGATCAGCCATGTGTTCAGTGCATGCATAGACACGTGATCAATGTATGATATCTACGTGATCAGTGCATGCCCAGTGCAATGAGCAGTGCATGATCAGCCACGTGATAAGTGCATGATAAGCAACGTGATCAGTGTATGATCAGTCACGTGATCAGTGAATGATCAGCCAAGGATGATAGTGCATGATCAGCCACGTGTTAGTGTAATGATCTGCGACGTGATCAGTGCATGATGAGCTGACGTGATCAGTGTATGATCAGCCACTGATCAGTGAATGATCTGCAACGTGATAGTGGCATGATCAAGCCACGTGTTAGTGTATGATTAACCACGTGATTAGTGCATGATGCCACAGTGATCTGTGCATGATAGCCACGTGATCAGTGCATGCACAGGCACGTGATCAGTTTAAGATCAGGCTTCGTGATCAGTTGCATGATGAGTTACGTGATCATGTATGATTAGCCACGTGATCAGTGCATGATAACCACGTGATCAGGCATGCGAACTCATGTGATCAGTGCATGACAGCTACGCAATCAGTGCATAATCAGTCACGTGAATCAATGGAAATCAGCCACGTGATCAATGCATGAGAGCCACGAAAACAGTCATGAACAGGTACGTGATCAGTTCATGGGCAGTCACGTGATCAGTTCACGGTAGACAGGTGAACATGCATGATAGCCACGTGATCAGTTCATGTGCAGTCACATGATCAGTGTATGATCAGCCACGTGATCAGTGCATGATAGCCACCTGAGCAGTGCATGGTAGCCACGTGATCAGCGCATGATCAGCCACTTGATCTGTGCATAATCAGCCATGTGCTCAGTGCATGCCCAGATACGTGAATAGTGTATGATCAGTCAGGTGATCAGTGCATGATCAGGCAGTGATAAGTGCATGATCAGTCACGTGATCAGTGTATGATCAGCCACGTGATCAGCATGATAACCACATGACTAGTGCCTGATAAGTCACGTGATCAGTGCATGATCAGCCACGGGATCAGTGCATGAAGCCATGTGATCAGTGCATGATAGCTACGTGATCTGTGCATGATCAGCCACGTAATCAGTGCATGATCAGCCATTTGATCTCTGTATGATTAGCCACGTGATCAGTACATGATAGCCACGTGATCAGTGCATGATCATTCATGTGATTAGTGCATGATCTGTCACTTGAGCAGTGTATAATGTCCACGTGATCAGTTCATGTGCTGTCATGTGATCAGTGCATGATGCGCAACGTGATCACTGCATGATAGCCACGTGATCAGGGCATGCACAGTCACGTGATCAGTGCATGATCAGTCACTTGATCAGTGTATGATCAGCCAGGTGATCAGTGCATGTTAGCCACGTGACCAGTGCAATGATCAGTATCGAGATCAGTGCATGATCAGGCATGTGATCAGTGCATGAATAGCAACCTGATCAATGCATGATAAGCAACGTGATTAGTGCAAGATCAGCCACATGATCAGTGTACGATCAGGACACGTGATCAGTGCATGATCAGTCACGGTGAATCAAGTATATGATCAGCAACCGTGATGCAGGGCATGATAGCCCACGTGAATCAGTCGCATTGATCAGCCACGTGATCAGTGCATGAATGAGGGCACGTGGATCAGTGCCTGAACAGCCACGTGAATCAGATGCATGATCAGCCCACGTGATCAAGGGCAATGATAGGCCACCGTGATCAGTGCACTGATCAGGCCACGTGATCAGTGCATTGAATCAGCCCATGTGATCAGGGCCGAACAGCCACGTGATCACCTGCATGTGCATGTACGTGATCAGTGAATGATCAGCCATGTGTTCAGTGCATGATAGACAAGTGAATAATGCATGATATCTACGTGATCTGTGCATGCTCAGTCACATGAGCAGTGCATGATCAGCCACGTGATCAGTGCATGATCAGGCACGTGATCAGTGCATGATCAGCACGTGATCAGCTCATGATCAGTCTCCGTGATCAGTGTATGATCAGCCACGTGATCAGTGGTATGATCAGTCACGTGATCAGTGCATGATAGCCACGTGATCAGTTCATGATCAGTCACGTAATTAGTGATTTTCTGTCACTTGATCAGTGATATATATCCACGTGATGAGTTCATGCGCCCGTCATGTGTTCAGTGCATGATACGCAATGTGATCAGTGCATGATCTGTCACGTGATCATGGCATGCGCAGTCATGTGATCAGTGCATGACAGCTACACAATCAGTGCATAATCAGTCACTTGATCAATGCATGATCAGCCACTTGATCAGTGCAATGATAGCCACGTAAACAGTGTATGAACAGGTACGTTGTTCAGTTAATGCACAGTCACGTGATCAGTGCATGATAGAACGTGATCAGTGCATGATAGCCACGTGATCAGTGCATGATCTGTCACGTGATCAGTGCCTGCGTAGTCCATGTGATCAGTGTATGGTCAGCCATGTGATCAGTGCCTGACAGCCACTTGATCAGAGCATGGTAAGCAACGTGATTAGTGCATGATTAGCCACGTGATCAGCGCATGATCAGCCACGTGATCAGTGCATGATCAGCCATGTGATCAGTGCATGCACAGTGAGGTGATCAGTGTATGATCAGCTTCGTGATCAGTGCATGATCAGCCACGTGATCAGTGCATGATCAGCCACGTGATCAGTGCATGATCAGCCATGTGATCAGTGCATGCACAGTCACGTGATCAGTGTATGATCAGGTTCGTGATCAGTGCATGATCAGCCAGTTGATTAGTGCATGAACAGTCACGTGATAAGTGCATGATCAGGCACGTGATCAGTGTATGATCAGTCACGTGATCAGTGTATGATCAGCCTAGTGATCAGTGCATGACAGCCACTTGATCAGAGCATGGTAAGCAACGTGATTAGTGCATGATTAGCCACGTGATCAGCGCATGATCAGCCACGTGATCAGTGCATGATCAGCCATGTGATCAGTGCATGCACAGTGAGGTGATCAGTGTATGATCAGCTTCGTGATCAGTGCATGATCAGCCACGTGATCAGTGCATGATCAGCCACGTGATCAGTGCCTGATCAGCCATGTGATCAGTGCATGCACAGTCACGTGATCAGTGTATGATCAGGTTCGTGATCAGTGCATGATCAGCCAGTTGATTAGTGCATGAACAGTCACGTGATAAGTGCATGATCAGGCACGTGATCAGTGTATGATCAGTCACGTGATCAGTGTATGATCAGCCTGGTGATCAGTGCATGATAGCCACGTGACCAGTTCATGATGCGTATTAAGATCAGTGCATGATCAGGCATGGGATCACTGCATGATAGCCAGGTGATCAGTGCATGAAAGCTACGTGATCAGTGCATGATCAGCCATGTAATCAGTGCATGATCAGCCACGTGATCACTGTATGGTCCAGCCACGTGATCAGTGAATGTGCAGTCATGTGATAATTGTATGATCAGCCATGTGTTCAGTGCATGATAGACACGTGATCAATGTATGATATCTACGTGATCAGTGCATGCCCAGTCACATGAGCAGTGCATGATCAGCCACGTGATAAGTGCATGATAAGCAACGTGATCAGTGTATGATCAGCCACGTGATCAGTGAATGATCTCCAACGTGATTAGTGCATGATCAGCCACGTGGTTAGTGTATGATCTGCGACGTGATCAGTGCATGATGAGCGACGTGATCAGTGTATGATCAGCCACGTGATCAGTGAATGATCTGCAACGTGATTAGTGCATGATCAGCCACGTGGTTAGTGTATGATTAACCACGTGATGAGTGCATGATCTGCCACATGATCTGTGCATGATCAGCCACGTGATCAGTGCATGCACAGGCACGTGATCAGTTTAAGATCAGCTTCGTGATCAGTGCATGATGAGTTACGTGATCAATGTATGATTAGCCACGTGATCAGTGCATGATAACCACGTGATCAGGGCATGCGAACTCATGTGATCAGTGCATGACAGCTACGCAATCAGTGCATAATCAGTCACGTGATCAATGGAAGATCAGCCACGTGATCAATGCATGAGAGCCACGAAAACAGTGCATGAACAGGTACGTGATCAGTTCATGGGCAGTCACGTGATCAGTTCACGGTAGACAGGTGATCAGTGCATGATAGCCACGTGATCAGTTCATGTGCAGTCACATGATCAGTGTATGATCAGCCACATGATCAGTGCATGATAGCCACGTGATCAGCGCATGATCAGCCACTTGATCTGTGCATAATCAGCCATGTGCTCAGTGCATGCCCAGATACGTGAATAGTGTATGATCAGTCAGGTGATCAGTGCATGATCAGGCAGGTGATCAGTGCATGATCAGTCACGTGATCAGTGTATGATCAGCCACGTGATCAGTGCATGATCAGCCACGTGATCAGTGCCTGATCAGCCATGTGATCAGTGCATGCACAGTCACGTGATCAGTGTATGATCAGGTTCGTGATCAGTGCATGATCAGCCAGTTGATTAGTGCATGAACAGTCACGTGATAAGTGCATGATCAGGCACGTGATCAGTGTATGATCAGTCACGTGATCAGTGTATGATCAGCCTGGTGATCAGTGCATGATAGCCACGTGACCAGTTCATGATGCGTATTAAGATCAGTGCATGATCAGGCATGGGATCACTGCATGATAGCCAGGTGATCAGTGCATGAAAGCTACGTGATCAGTGCATGATCAGCCATGTAATCAGTGCATGATCAGCCACGTGATCACTGTATGGTCAGCCACGTGATCAGTGAATGTGCAGTCATGTGATAATTGTATGATCAGCCATGTGTTCAGTGCATGATAGACACGTGATCAATGTATGATATCTACGTGATCAGTGCATGCCCAGTCACATGAGCAGTGCATGATCAGCCACGTGATAAGTGCATGATAAGCAACGTGATCAGTGTATGATCAGCCACGTGATCAGTGAATGATCTCCAACGTGATTAGTGCATGATCAGCCACGTGGTTAGTGTATGATCTGCGACGTGATCAGTGCATGATGAGCGACGTGATCAGTGTATGATCAGCCACGTGATCAGTGAATGATCTGCAACGTGATTAGTGCATGATCAGCCACGTGGTTAGTGTATGATTAACCACGTGATGAGTGCATGATCTGCCACATGATCTGTGCATGATCAGCCACGTGATCAGTGCATGCACAGGCACGTGATCAGTTTAAGATCAGCTTCGTGATCAGTGCATGATGAGTTACGTGATCAATGTATGATTAGCCACGTGATCAGTGCATGATAACCACGTGATCAGGGCATGCGAACTCATGTGATCAGTGCATGACAGCTACGCAATCAGTGCATAATCAGTCACGTGATCAATGGAAGATCAGCCACGTGATCAATGCATGAGAGCCACGAAAACAGTGCATGAACAGGTACGTGATCAGTTCATGGGCAGTCACGTGATCAGTTCACGGTAGACAGGTGATCAGTGCATGATAGCCACGTGATCAGTTCATGTGCAGTCACATGATCAGTGTATGATCAGCCACGTGATCAGTGCATGATAGCCACCTGAGCAGTGCATGGTAGCCACGTGATCAGCGCATGATCAGCCACTTGATCTGTGCATAATCAGCCATGTGCTCAGTGCATGCCCAGATACGTGAATAGTGTATGATCAGTCAGGTGATCAGTGCATGATCAGGCAGGTGATCAGTGCATGATCAGTCACGTGATCAGTGTATGATCAGCCACGTGATCAGTGCATGATAACCACATGACTAGTGCCTGATAAGTCACGTGATCAGTGCATGATCAGCCACGGGATCAGTGCATGATAGCCATGTGATCAGTGCATGATAGCTACGTGATCTGTGCATGATCAGCCACGTAATCAGTGCATGATCAGCCATTTGATCTCTGTATGATTAGCCACGTGATCAGTACATGATAGCCACGTGATCAGTGCATGATCATTCATGTGATTAGTGCATGATCTGTCACTTGAGCAGTGTATAATGTCCACGTGATCAGTTCATGTGCTGTCATGTGATCAGTGCATGATGCGCAACGTGATCACTGCATGATTAGCCACGTGATCAGGGCATGCACAGTCACGTGATCAGTGCATGATCAGTCACTTGATCAGTGTATGATCAGCCAGGTGATCAGTGCATGTTAGCCACGTGACCAGTGCATGATCAGTATCGAGATCAGTGCATGATCAGGCATGTGATCAGTGCATGATAGCAACCTGATCAATGCATGATAAGCAACGTGATTAGTGCAAGATCAGCCACATGATCAGTGTACGATCAGACACGTGATCAGTGCATGATCAGTCACGTGATCAGTATATGATCAGCAACGTGATCAGGGCATGATAGCCACGTGATCAGTGCATGATCAGCCACGTGATCAGTGCATGATGAGGCACGTGATCAGTGCCTGAACAGCCACGTGATCAGTGCATGATCAGCCACGTGATCAGGGCATGATAGCCACGTGATCAGTGCATGATCAGCCACGTGATCAGTGCATGATCAGCCATGTGATCAGGGCCTGAACAGCCACGTGATCACTGCATGTGCAGTTACGTGATCAGTGAATGATCAGCCATGTGTTCAGTGCATGATAGACAAGTGATAATGCATGATATCTACGTGATCTGTGCATGCTCAGTCACATGAGCAGTGCATGATCAGCCACGTGATCAGTGCATGATCAGGCACGTGATCAGTGCATGATCAGGCACGTGATCAGCTCATGATCAGTCTCGTGATCAGTGTATGATCAGCCACGTGATCAGTGTATGATCAGTCACGTGATCAGTGCATGATAGCCACGTGATCAGTTCATGATCAGTCACGTAATTAGTGAATTTTCTGTCACTTGATCAGTGTATAATATCCACGTGATGAGTTCATGCGCCGTCATGTGATCAGTGCATGATACGCAATGTGATCAGTGCATGATCTGTCACGTGATCATGGCATGCGCAGTCATGTGATCAGTGCATGACAGCTACACAATCAGTGCATAATCAGTCACTTGATCAATGCATGATCAGCCACTTGATCAGTGCATGATAGCCACGTAAACAGTGTATGAACAGGTACGTGTTCAGTTAATGCACAGTCACGTGATCAGTGCATGATAGAAACGTGATCAGTGCATGATAGCCACGTGATCAGTGCATGATCTGTCACGTGATCAGTGCCTGCGTAGTCATGTGATCAGTGTATGGTCAGCCATGTGATCAGTGCATGACAGCCACTTGATCAGAGCATGGTAAGCAACGTGATTAGTGCATGATTAGCCACGTGATCAGCGCATGATCAGCCACGTGATCAGTGCATGATCAGCCATGTGATCAGTGCATGCACAGTGAGGTGATCAGTGTATGATCAGCTTCGTGATCAGTGCATGATCAGCCACGTGATCAGTGCATGATCAGCCACGTGATCAGTGCATGATCAGCCATGTGATCAGTGCATGCACAGTCACGTGATCAGTGTATGATCAGGTTCGTGATCAGTGCATGATCAGCCAGTTGATTAGTGCATGAACAGTCACGTGATAAGTGCATGATCAGGCACGTGATCAGTGTATGATCAGTCACGTGATCAGTGTATGATCAGCCTGGTGATCAGTGCATGATAGCCACGTGACCAGTTCATGATGCGTATTAAGATCAGTGCATGATCAGGCATGGGATCACTGCATGATAGCCAGGTGATCAGTGCATGAAAGCTACGTGATCAGTGCATGATCAGCCATGTAATCAGTGCATGATCAGCCACGTGATCACTGTATGGTCAGCCACGTGATCAGTGAATGTGCAGTCATGTGATAATTGTATGATCAGCCATGTGTTCAGTGCATGATAGACACGTGATCAATGTATGATATCTACGTGATCAGTGCATGCCCAGTCACATGAGCAGTGCATGATCAGCCACGTGATAAGTGCATGATAAGCAACGTGATCAGTGTATGATCAGCCACGTGATCAGTGAATGATCTCCAACGTGATTAGTGCATGATCAGCCACGTGGTTAGTGTATGATTAACCACGTGATGAGTGCATGATCTGCCACATGATCTGTGCATGATCAGCCACGTGATCAGTGCATGCACAGGCACGTGATCAGTTTAAGATCAGCTTCGTGATCAGTGCATGATGAGTTACGTGATCAATGTATGATTAGCCACGTGATCAGTGCATGATAACCACGTGATCAGGGCATGCGAACTCATGTGATCAGTGCATGACAGCTACGCAATCAGTGCATAATCAGTCACGTGATCAATGGAAGATCAGCCACGTGATCAATGCATGAGAGCCACGAAAACAGTGCATGAACAGGTACGTGATCAGTTCATGGGCAGTCACGTGATCAGTTCACGGTAGACAGGTGATCAGTGCATGATAGCCACGTGATCAGTTCATGTGCAGTCACATGATCAGTGTATGATCAGCCACATGATCAGTGCATGATAGCCACCTGAGCAGTGCATGGTAGCCACGTGATCAGCGCATGATCAGCCACTTGATCTGTGCATAATCAGCCATGTGCTCAGTGCATGCCCAGATACGTGAATAGTGTATGATCAGTCAGGTGATCAGTGCATGATCAGGCAGGTGATCAGTGCATGATCAGTCACGTGATCAGTGTATGATCAGCCACGTGATCAGTGCATGATAACCACATGACTAGTGCCTGATAAGTCACGTGATCAGTGCATGATCAGCCACGGGATCAGTGCATGATAGCCATGTGATCAGTGCATGATAGCTACGTGATCTGTGCATGATCAGCCACGTAATCAGTGCATGATCAGCCATTTGATCTCTGTATGATTAGCCACGTGATCAGTACATGATAGCCACGTGATCAGTGCATGATCATTCATGTGATTAGTGCATGATCTGTCACTTGAGCAGTGTATAATGTCCACGTGATCAGTTCATGTGCTGTCATGTGATCAGTGCATGATGCGCAACGTGATCACTGCATGATTAGCCACGTGATCAGGGCATGCACAGTCACGTGATCAGTGCATGATCAGTCACTTGATCAGTGTATGATCAGCCAGGTGATCAGTGCATGTTAGCCACGTGACCAGTGCATGATCAGTATCGAGATCAGTGCATGATCAGGCATGTGATCAGTGCATGATAGCAACCTGATCAATGCATGATAAGCAACGTGATTAGTGCAAGATCAGCCACATGATCAGTGTACGATCAGACACGTGATCAGTGCATGATCAGTCACGTGATCAGTATATGATCAGCAACGTGATCAGGGCATGATAGCCACGTGATCAGTGCATGATCAGCCACGTGATCAGTGCATGATGAGGCACGTGATCAGTGCCTGAACAGCCACGTGATCAGTGCATGATCAGCCACGTGATCAGGGCATGATAGCCACGTGATCAGTGCATGATCAGCCACGTGATCAGTGCATGATCAGCCATGTGATCAGGGCCTGAACAGCCACGTGATCACTGCATGTGCAGTTACGTGATCAGTGAATGATCAGCCATGTGTTCAGTGCATGATAGACAAGTGATAATGCATGATATCTACGTGATCTGTGCATGCTCAGTCACATGAGCAGTGCATGATCAGCCACGTGATCAGTGCATGATCAGGCACGTGATCAGTGCATGATCAGGCACGTGATCAGCTCATGATCAGTCTCGTGATCAGTGTATGATCAGCCACGTGATCAGTGTATGATCAGTCACGTGATCAGTGCATGATAGCCACGTGATCAGTTCATGATCAGTCACGTAATTAGTGAATTTTCTGTCACTTGATCAGTGTATAATATCCACGTGATGAGTTCATGCGCCGTCATGTGATCAGTGCATGATACGCAATGTGATCAGTGCATGATCTGTCACGTGATCATGGCATGCGCAGTCATGTGATCAGTGCATGACAGCTACACAATCAGTGCATAATCAGTCACTTGATCAATGCATGATCAGCCACTTGATCAGTGCATGATAGCCACGTAAACAGTGTATGAACAGGTACGTGTTCAGTTAATGCACAGTCACGTGATCAGTGCATGATAGAAACGTGATCAGTGCATGATAGCCACGTGATCAGTGCATGATCTGTCACGTGATCAGTGCCTGCGTAGTCATGTGATCAGTGTATGGTCAGCCATGTGATCAGTGCCTGACAGCCACTTGATCAGAGCATGGTAAGCAACGTGATTAGTGCATGATTAGCCACGTGATCAGCGCATGATCAGCCACGTGATCAGTGCATGATCAGCCATGTGATCAGTGCATGCACAGTGAGGTGATCAGTGTATGATCAGCTTCGTGATCAGTGCATGATCAGCCACGTGATCAGTGCATGATCAGCCACGTGATCAGTGCATGATCAGCCATGTGATCAGTGCATGCACAGTCACGTGATCAGTGTATGATCAGGTTCGTGATCAGTGCATGATCAGCCAGTTGATTAGTGCATGAACAGTCACGTGATAAGTGCATGATCAGGCACGTGATCAGTGTATGATCAGTCACGTGATCAGTGTATGATCAGCCTGGTGATCAGTGCATGATAGCCACGTGACCAGTTCATGATGCGTATTAAGATCAGTGCATGATCAGGCATGGGATCACTGCATGATAGCCAGGTGATCAGTGCATGAAAGCTACGTGATCAGTGCATGATCAGCCATGTAATCAGTGCATGATCAGCCACGTGATCACTGTATGGTCAGCCACGTGATCAGTGAATGTGCAGTCATGTGATAATTGTATGATCAGCCATGTGTTCAGTGCATGATAGACACGTGATCAATGTATGATATCTACGTGATCAGTGCATGCCCAGTCACATGAGCAGTGCATGATCAGCCACGTGATAAGTGCATGATAAGCAACGTGATCAGTGTATGATCAGCCACGTGATCAGTGAATGATCTCCAACGTGATTAGTGCATGATCAGCCACGTGGTTAGTGTATGATCTGCGACGTGATCAGTGCATGATGAGCGACGTGATCAGTGTATGATCAGCCACGTGATCAGTGAATGATCTGCAACGTGATTAGTGCATGATCAGCCACGTGGTTAGTGTATGATTAACCACGTGATGAGTGCATGATCTGCCACATGATCTGTGCATGATCAGCCACGTGATCAGTGCATGCACAGGCACGTGATCAGTTTAAGATCAGCTTCGTGATCAGTGCATGATGAGTTACGTGATCAATGTATGATTAGCCACGTGATCAGTGCATGATAACCACGTGATCAGGGCATGCGAACTCATGTGATCAGTGCATGACAGCTACGCAATCAGTGCATAATCAGTCACGTGATCAATGGAAGATCAGCCACGTGATCAATGCATGAGAGCCACGAAAACAGTGCATGAACAGGTACGTGATCAGTTCATGGGCAGTCACGTGATCAGTTCACGGTAGACAGGTGATCAGTGCATGATAGCCACGTGATCAGTTCATGTGCAGTCACATGATCAGTGTATGATCAGCCACGTGATCAGTGCATGATAGCCACCTGAGCAGTGCATGGTAGCCACGTGATCAGCGCATGATCAGCCACTTGATCTGTGCATAATCAGCCATGTGCTCAGTGCATGCCCAGATACGTGAATAGTGTATGATCAGTCAGGTGATCAGTGCATGATCAGACAGGTGATCAGTGCATGATCAGTCACGTGATCAGTGTATGATCAGCCACGTGATCAGTGCATGATAACCACATGACTAGTGCCTGATAAGTCACGTGATCAGTGCATGATCAGCCGCGGGATCAGTGCATGATAGCCATGTGATCAGTGCATGATAGCTACGTGATCTGTGCATGATCAGCCACGTAATCAGTGCATGATCAGCCATTTGATCTCTGTATGATTAGCCACGTGATCAGTACATGATAGCCACGTGATCAGTGCATGATCATTCATGTGATTAGTGCATGATCTGTCACTTGAGCAGTGTATAATGTCCACGTGATCAGTTCATGTGCTGTCATGTGATCAGTGCATGATGCGCAACGTGATCACTGCATGATTAGCCACGTGATCAGGGCATGCACAGTCACGTGATCAGTGCATGATCAGTCACTTGATCAGTGTATGATCAGCCAGGTGATCAGTGCATGTTAGCCACGTGACCAGTGCATGATCAGTATCGAGATCAGTGCATGATCAGGCATGTGATCAGTGCATGATAGCAACCTGATCAATGCATGATAAGCAACGTGATTAGTGCAAGATCAGCCACATGATCAGTGTACGATCAGACACGTGATCAGTGCATGATCAGTCACGTGATCAGTATATGATCAGCAACGTGATCAGGGCATGATAGCCACGTGATCAGTGCATGATCAGCCACGTGATCAGTGCATGATGAGGCACGTGATCAGTGCCTGAACAGCCACGTGATCAGTGCATGATCAGCCACGTGATCACGTGATCAGTGCATGATCAGCCACGTGATCAGTGCATGATCAGCCACGTGATCAGTGCATGATCAGCCATGTGATCAGGGCCTGAACAGCCACGTGATCACTGCATGTGCAGTTACGTGATCAGTGAATGATCAGCCATGTGTTCAGTGCATGATAGACAAGGTGATAATGCATGATATCTACGTGATCTGTGCATGCTCAGTCACATGAGCAGTGCATGATCAGCCACGTGATCAGTGCATGATCAGGCACGTGATCAGTGCATGATCAGGCACGTGATCAGCTCATGATCAGTCTCGTGATCAGTGTATGATCAGCCACGTGATCAGTGTATGATCAGTCACGTGATCAGTGCATGATAGCCACGTGATCAGTTCATGATCAGTCACGTAATTAGTGAATTTTCTGTCACTTGATCAGTGTATAATATCCACGTGATGAGTTCATGCGCCGTCATGTGATCAGTGCATGATACGCAATGTGATCAGTGCATGATCTGTCACGTGATCATGGCATGCGCAGTCATGTGATCAGTGCATGACAGCTACACAATCAGTGCATAATCAGTCACTTGATCAATGCATGATCAGCCACTTGATCAGTGCATGATAGCCACGTAAACAGTGTATGAACAGGTACGTGTTCAGTTAATGCACAGTCACGTGATCAGTGCATGATAGAAACGTGATCAGTGCATGATAGCCACGTGATCAGTGCATGATCTGTCACGTGATCAGTGCCTGCGTAGTCATGTGATCAGTGTATGGTCAGCCATGTGATCAGTGCATGACAGCCACTTGATCAGAGCATGGTAAGCAACGTGATTAGTGCATGATTAGCCACGTGATCAGCGCATGATCAGCCACGTGATCAGTGCATGATCAGCCATGTGATCAGTGCTAGCACAGTGAGGTGATCAGTGTATGATCAGCTTCGTGATCAGTGCATGATCAGCCACGTGATCAGTGCATGATCAGCCACGTGATCAGTGCATGATCAGCCATGTGATCAGTGCATGCACAGTCACGTGATCAGTGTATGATCAGGTTCGTGATCAGTGCATGATCAGCCAGTTGATTAGTGCATGAACAGTCACGTGATAAGTGCATGATCAGGCACGTGATCAGTGTATGATCAGTCACGTGATCAGTGTATGATCAGCCTGGTGATCAGTGCATGACAGCCACTTGATCAGAGCATGGTAAGCAACGTGATTAGTGCATGATTAGCCACGTGATCAGCGCATGATCAGCCACGTGATCAGTGCATGATCAGCCATGTGATCAGTGCATGCACAGTGAGGTGATCAGTGTATGATCAGCTTCGTGATCAGTGCATGATCAGCCACGTGATCAGTGCATGATCAGCCACGTGATCAGTGCATGATCAGCCATGTGATCAGTGCATGCACAGTCACGTGATCAGTGTATGATCAGGTTCGTGATCAGTGCATGATCAGCCAGTTGATTAGTGCATGAACAGTCACGTGATAAGTGCATGATCAGGCACGTGATCAGTGTATGATCAGTCACGTGATCAGTGTATGATCAGCCTGGTGATCAGTGCATGATAGCCACGTGACCAGTTCATGATGCGTATTAAGATCAGTGCATGATCAGGCATGGGATCACTGCATGATAGCCAGGTGATCAGTGCATGAAAGCTACGTGATCAGTGCATGATCAGCCATGTAATCAGTGCATGATCAGCCACGTGATCACTGTATGGTCAGCCACGTGATCAGTGAATGTGCAGTCATGTGATAATTGTATGATCAGCCATGTGTTCAGTGCATGATAGACACGTGATCAATGTATGATATCTACGTGATCAGTGCATGCCCAGTCACATGAGCAGTGCATGATCAGCCACGTGATAAGTGCATGATAAGCAACGTGATCAGTGTATGATCAGCCACGTGATCAGTGAATGATCTCCAACGTGATTAGTGCATGATCAGCCACGTGGTTAGTGTATGATCTGCGACGTGATCAGTGCATGATGAGCGACGTGATCAGTGTATGATCAGCCACGTGATCAGTGAATGATCTGCAACGTGATTAGTGCATGATCAGCCACGTGGTTAGTGTATGATTAACCACGTGATGAGTGCATGATCTGCCACATGATCTGTGCATGATCAGCCACATGATCAGTGCATGCACAGGCACGTGATCAGTTTAAGATCAGCTTCGTGATCAGTGCATGATGAGTTACGTGATCAATGTATGATTAGCCACGTGATCAGTGCATGATAACCACGTGATCAGGGCATGCGAACTCATGTGATCAGTGCATGACAGCTACGCAATCAGTGCATAATCAGTCACGTGATCAATGGAAGATCAGCCACGTGATCAATGCATGAGAGCCACGAAAACAGTGCATGAACAGGTACGTGATCAGTTCATGGGCAGTCACGTGATCAGTTCACGGTAGACAGGTGATCAGTGCATGATAGCCACGTGATCAGTTCATGTGCAGTCACATGATCAGTGTATGATCAGCCACGTGATCAGTGCATGATAGCCACCTGAGCAGTGCATGGTAGCCACGTGATCAGCGCATGATCAGCCACTTGATCTGTGCATAATCAGCCATGTGCTCAGTGCATGCCCAGATACGTGAATAGTGTATGATCAGTCAGGTGATCAGTGCATGATCAGGCAGGTGATCAGTGCATGATCAGTCACGTGATCAGTGTATGATCAGCCACGTGATCAGTGCATGATAACCACATGACTAGTGCCTGATAAGTCACGTGATCAGTGCATGATCAGCCACGGGATCAGTGCATGATAGCCATGTGATCAGTGCATGATAGCTACGTGATCTGTGCATGATCAGCCACGTAATCAGTGCATGATCAGCCATTTGATCTCTGTATGATTAGCCACGTGATCAGTACATGATAGCCACGTGATCAGTGCATGATCATTCATGTGATTAGTGCATGATCTGTCACTTGAGCAGTGTATAATGTCCACGTGATCAGTTCATGTGCTGTCATGTGATCAGTGCATGATGCGCAACGTGATCACTGCATGATTAGCCACGTGATCAGGGCATGCACAGTCACGTGATCAGTGCATGATCAGTCACTTGATCAGTGTATGATCAGCCAGGTGATCAGTGCATGTTAGCCACGTGACCAGTGCATGATCAGTATCGAGATCAGTGCATGATCAGGCATGTGATCAGTGCATGATAGCAACCTGATCAATGCATGATAAGCAACGTGATTAGTGCAAGATCAGCCACATGATCAGTGTACGATCAGACACGTGATCAGTGCATGATCAGTCACGTGATCAGTATATGATCAGCAACGTGATCAGGGCATGATAGCCACGTGATTAGTGCATGATCAGCCACGTGATCAGTGCAAGATGAGGCACGTGATCAGTGCCTGAACAGCCACGTGATCAGTGCATGATCAGCCACGTGATCAGGGCATGATAGCCACGTGATCAGTGCATGATCAGCCACGTGATCAGTGCATGATCAGCCATGTGATCAGTGCCTGAACAGCCACGTGATCACTGCATGTGCAGTTACGTGATCAGTGAATGATCAGCCATGTGTTCAGTGCATGATAGACAAGTGATAATGCATGATATCTACGTGATCTGTGCATGCTCAGTCACATGAGCAGTGCATGATCAGCCACGTGATCAGTGCATGATCAGGCACGTGATCAGTGCATGATCTGTCATGTGATCAGTGTACGATCAGCCACGTGATCCGTGCATGATCAGCGACGTTATCAGTGTATGATCAGCCACGTTATCAGTGCATGATCCACAACGTGATTAGTACATGATAAGCCACTTTATCAGTCTATGATCAGCCATGTGATCAGTGAATGATCACCGCGTGATCAGTGCATGATCAGCCACGTGATCAGTGCCTGCACAGTCACGAGATCAGTGTATGATCAGCTTCGTAATCAGTCCATGATCAGCCACGTGATCAGTGCACCATCAGGCACGTGAAGAGTGCATGATCAGTCACGTGATCAGTGTATGATCAGCCACGTAATCAGTGCATGATCACCACGTGTTCAGTGCAAGATCAACCACGTTGTCAGTGCACGCACAGTCACGTGATCAGTGTATGATCAGCCTCGTTATCAGAGCATGATCACCCACGTGATCAGTGCATGATCAGGCACGTGAAGAGTGCATGATTAGTCACGTGATCAGTGTATGATAACCAGGTTATCAGTGCATGATCAGCCACGAGATCAGTGCATGATAAGCCACGTGATCAGTGCATGATCTTTCACGTGATCAGTGCATGCGCAGTCATGTGATCAGTGTATGTTCAGCCATGTGATCAGTGCATGCACAGTCACGTGATCAGTGTATGATCAGCTTCGTGATCAGTGCATGATCAGCCACGTGATCAGTGCATGATCAGTCACGTAATAAGTGCATGATCAGCCATGTGATCAGTGCATGCACAGTCATGTGATCAGTGTATGATCAGCTTCATGATCAGTGCATGATCATCCACGTGATCATTTCATGATCCGTCACGAGATCAGTGCATGATCAGTCAGGAAATCAGTGCATGATCAGCCATGGGATCAGTGAATGATAGCCATCTGTTCAGTGCATGATAGCTACGTGATCAGCGCATGGTCAGCCACGTAATCAGTGCATGATCAGCCACGTGATCACTGTATGATAAGCCACGTGATCAGGGCATGTGCAGTCACGTGATCAGTGTATGATCAGCCATGTGTTCAGTGCATGATCAGTCACGTGATCAGTGTATGATCATCCAATAATCAGTGTACATGCAGTCACGTGATCAGTGCAAGATCAGTCACGTGATCAGTGCGTGATCATTCACGTGATCAGTGTATGATCATCCACATAATCAGTGCATGAGCAGTCACGTGATCAGTGCATGATAGACATGTGATCAGTGCATGGGAAGTCACGTGGTCAGTTATGATCAGCCACGTGATCAGTGCATGATAGCCACCTGATCAGTGCCTGATAAGCATCGTGATTAGTGCATGATCAGACACGTGATCAGTGCTTGATCAGTCACGTGATCAGTGCTTGATCAGTCACGTGATCAGTGTATGATCAGCCACGTGATCATTGCATGATAGCCACCTGATCAGTACATGATAAGCAACGTGTTTAGTGCATGATCAGCCACGTGATCAGTGTATGATCAGTGCATGCGCAGTCACATGATCAGTGTATGATCAGACATGTGATCAGTGCTTCATCAGTCACGTGATCAGTGCATGCGAAGTCACGTGCTCAGTGTATAATCAGACACGTGATCAGTGAATGATAGCAACCTGATCAGTGCATGACAAGCAACGTGATTAGTGCATGACCAGCCACGTGATCAGTGTATTATCAGCCACGTGATCAGTGCATGATGAGCCACGTGACCAGTGCATGATAGCCACGTGATCATTGCCTACAATGACGTGATCAGTGCATGTGAAGTCACGTGATCAGTGCATGATAGCCACGTGATCAGTGCATGATCAGCCACGTGATCAGTGCATGATCAGCCACGTGATCAGTGCATGATCAGCCATGTGATCAGTGCATGCACAGTCACGTGATCAGTGTATGATCAGGTTCGTGATCAGTGCATGATCAGCCAGTTGATTAGTGCATGAACAGTCACGTGATAAGTGCATGATCAGGCACGTGATCAGTGTATGATCAGTCACGTGATCAGTGTATGATCAGCCTGGTGATCAGTGCATGATAGCCACGTGACCAGTTCATGATGCGTATTAAGATCAGTGCATGATCAGGCATGGGATCACTGCATGATAGCCAGGTGATCAGTGCATGAAAGCTACGTGATCAGTGCATGATCAGCCATGTAATCAGTGCATGATCAGCCACGTGATCACTGTATGGTCAGCCACGTGATCAGTGAATGTGCAGTCATGTGATAATTGTATGATCAGCCATGTGTTCAGTGCATGATAGACACGTGATCAATGTATGATATCTACGTGATCAGTGCATGCCCAGTCACATGAGCAGTGCATGATCAGCCACGTGATAAGTGCATGATAAGCAACGTGATCAGTGTATGATCAGCCACGTGATCAGTGAATGATCTCCAACGTGATTAGTGCATGATCAGCCACGTGGTTAGTGTATGATCTGCGACGTGATCAGTGCATGATGAGCGACGTGATCAGTGTATGATCAGCCACGTGATCAGTGAATGATCTGCAACGTGATTAGTGCATGATCAGCCACGTGGTTAGTGTATGATTAACCACGTGATGAGTGCATGATCTGCCACATGATCTGTGCATGATCAGCCACGTGATCAGTGCATGCACAGGCACGTGATCAGTTTAAGATCAGCTTCGTGATCAGTGCATGATGAGTTACGTGATCAATGTATGATTAGCCACGTGATCAGTGCATGATAACCACGTGATCAGGGCATGCGAACTCATGTGATCAGTGCATGACAGCTACGCAATCAGTGCATAATCAGTCACGTGATCAATGGAAGATCAGCCACGTGATCAATGCATGAGAGCCACGAAAACAGTGCATGAACAGGTACGTGATCAGTTCATGGGCAGTCACGTGATCAGTTCACGGTAGACAGGTGATCAGTGCATGATAGCCACGTGATCAGTTCATGTGCAGTCACATGATCAGTGTATGATCAGCCACGTGATCAGTGCATGATAGCCACCTGAGCAGTGCATGGTAGCCACGTGATCAGCGCATGATCAGCCACTTGATCTGTGCATAATCAGCCATGTGCTCAGTGCATGCCCAGATACATGAATAGTGTATGATCAGTCAGGTGATCAGTGCATGATCAGACACGTGATCAGTGCATGATCAGTCACGTGATCAGTGTATGATCAGCCACGTGATCAGTGCATGATAACCACATGACTAGTGCCTGATAAGTCACGTGATCAGTGCATGATCAGCCACGGGATCAGTGCATGATAGCCATGTGATCAGTGCATGATAGCTACGTGATCTGTGCATGATCAGCCACGTAATCAGTGCATGATCAGCCATTTGATCTCTGTATGATTAGCCACGTGATCAGTACATGATAGCCACGTGATCAGTGCATGATCATTCATGTGATTAGTGCATGATCTGTCACTTGAGCAGTGTATAATGTCCACGTGATCAGTTCATGTGCTGTCATGTGATCAGTGCATGATGCGCAACGTGATCACTGCATGATTAGCCACGTGATCAGGGCATGCACAGTCACGTGATCAGTGCATGATCAGTCACTTGATCAGTGTATGATCAGCCAGGTGATCAGTGCATGTTAGCCACGTGACCAGTGCATGATCAGTATCGAGATCAGTGCATGATCAGGCATGTGATCAGTGCATGATAGCAACCTGATCAATGCATGATAAGCAACGTGATTAGTGCAAGATCAGCCACATGATCAGTGTACGATCAGACACGTGATCAGTGCATGATCAGTCACGTGATCAGTATATGATCAGCAACGTGATCAGGGCATGATAGCCACGTGATCAGTGCATGATCAGCCACGTGATCAGTGCATGATGAGGCACGTGATCAGTGCCTGAACAGCCACGTGATCAGTGCATGATCAGCCACGTGATCAGGGCATGATAGCCACGTGATCAGTGCATGATCAGCCACGTGATCAGTGCATGATCAGCCATGTGATCAGGGCCTGAACAGCCACGTGATCACTGCATGTGCAGTTACGTGATCAGTGAATGATCAGCCATGTGTTCAGTGCATGATAGACAAGTGATAATGCACGATATCTACGTGATCTGTGCATGCTCAGTCACATGAGCAGTGCATGATCAGCCACGTGATCAGTGCATGATCAGGCACGTGATCAGTGCCTGAACAGCCACGTGATCAGTGCATGATCAGCCACGTGATCAGGGCATGATCAGCCACGTGATCAGTGCATGATCAGCCACGTGATCAGTGCATGATCAGCCACGTGATCAGTGCGTGATCAGCCATGTGATCAGGGCCTGAACAGCCACGTGATCACTGCATGTGCAGTTACGTGATCAGTGAATGATCAGCCATGTGCTCAGTGCATGATAGACAAGTGATAATGCATGATATCTAGGTGATCTGTGCATGCTCAGTCACATGAGCAGTGCATGATCAGCCACGTGATCAGTGCATGATCAGGCACGTGATCAGTGCATGATCAGGCACGTGATCAGCTCATGATCAGTCTCGTGATCAGTGTATGATCAGCCACGTGATCAGTGTATGATCAGTCACGTGATCAGTGCATGATAGCCACGTGATCAGTTCATGATCAGTCACGTAATTAGTGAATTTTCTGTCACTTGATCAGTGTATAATATCCACGTGATGAGTTCATGCGCCGTCATGTGATCAGTGCATGATACGCAATGTGATCAGTGCATGATCTGTCACGTGATCATGGCATGCGCAGTCATGTGATCAGTGCATGACAGCTACACAATCAGTGCATAATCAGTCACTTGATCAATGCATGATCAGCCACTTGATCAGTGCATGATAGCCACGTAAACAGTGTATGAACAGGTACGTGTTCAGTTAATGCACAGTCACGTGATCAGTGCATGATAGAAACGTGATCAGTGCATGATAGCCACGTGATCAGTGCATGATCTGTCACGTGATCAGTGCCTGCGTAGTCATGTGATCAGTGTATGGTCAGCCATGTGATCAGTGCATGACAGCCACTTGATCAGAGCATGGTAAGCAACGTGATTAGTGCATGATTAGCCACGTGATCAGCGCATGATCAGCCACGTGATCAGTGCATGATCAGCCATGTGATCAGTGCATGCACAGTGAGGTGATCAGTGTATGATCAGCTTCGTGATCAGTGCATGATCAGCCACGTGATCAGTGCATGATCAGCCACGTGATCAGTGCATGATCAGCCATGTGATCAGTGCATGCACAGTCACGTGATCAGTGTATGATCAGGTTCGTGATCAGTGCATGATCAGCCAGTTGATTAGTGCATGAACAGTCACGTGATAAGTGCATGATCAGGCACGTGATCAGTGTATGATCAGTCACGTGATCAGTGTATGATCAGCCTGGTGATCAGTGCATGACAGCCACTTGATCAGAGCATGGTAAGCAACGTGATTAGTGCATGATTAGCCACGTGATCAGCGCATGATCAGCCACGTGATCAGTGCATGATCAGCCATGTGATCAGTGCATGCACAGTGAGGTGATCAGTGTATGATCAGCTTCGTGATCAGTGCATGATCAGCCACGTGATCAGTGCATGATCAGCCACGTGATCAGTGCATGATCAGCCATGTGATCAGTGCATGCACAGTCACGTGATCAGTGTATGATCAGGTTCGTGATCAGTGCATGATCAGCCAGTTGATTAGTGCATGAACAGTCACGTGATAAGTGCATGATCAGGCACGTGATCAGTGTATGATCAGTCACGTGATCAGTGTATGATCAGCCTGGTGATCAGTGCATGATAGCCACGTGACCAGTTCATGATGCGTATTAAGATCAGTGCATGATCAGGCATGGGATCACTGCATGATAGCCAGGTGATCAGTGCATGAAAGCTACGTGATCAGTGCATGATCAGCCATGTAATCAGTGCATGATCAGCCACGTGATCACTGTATGGTCAGCCACGTGATCAGTGAATGTGCAGTCATGTGATAATTGTATGATCAGCCATGTGTTCAGTGCATGATAGACACGTGATCAATGTATGATATCTACGTGATCAGTGCATGCCCAGTCACATGAGCAGTGCATGATCAGCCACGTGATAAGTGCATGATAAGCAACGTGATCAGTGTATGATCAGCCACGTGATCAGTGAATGATCTCCAACGTGATTAGTGCATGATCAGCCACGTGGTTAGTGTATGATCTGCGACGTGATCAGTGCATGATGAGCGACGTGATCAGTGTATGATCAGCCACGTGATCAGTGAATGATCTGCAACGTGATTAGTGCATGATCAGCCACGTGGTTAGTGTATGATTAACCACGTGATGAGTGCATGATCTGCCACATGATCTGTGCATGATCAGCCACGTGATCAGTGCATGCACAGGCACGTGATCAGTTTAAGATCAGCTTCGTGATCAGTGCATGATGAGTTACGTGATCAATGTATGATTAGCCACGTGATCAGTGCATGATAACCACGTGATCAGGGCATGCGAACTCATGTGATCAGTGCATGACAGCTACGCAATCAGTGCATAATCAGTCACGTGATCAATGGAAGATCAGCCACGTGATCAATGCATGAGAGCCACGAAAACAGTGCATGAACAGGTACGTGATCAGTTCATGGGCAGTCACGTGATCAGTTCACGGTAGACAGGTGATCAGTGCATGATAGCCACGTGATCAGTTCATGTGCAGTCACATGATCAGTGTATGATCAGCCACGTGATCAGTGCATGATAGCCACCTGAGCAGTGCATGGTAGCCACGTGATCAGCGCATGATCAGCCACTTGATCTGTGCATAATCAGCCATGTGCTCAGTGCATGCCCAGATACATGAATAGTGTATGATCAGTCAGGTGATCAGTGCATGATCAGACACGTGATCAGTGCATGATCAGTCACGTGATCAGTGTATGATCAGCCACGTGATCAGTGCATGATAACCACATGACTAGTGCCTGATAAGTCACGTGATCAGTGCATGATCAGCCACGGGATCAGTGCATGATAGCCATGTGATCAGTGCATGATAGCTACGTGATCTGTGCATGATCAGCCACGTAATCAGTGCATGATCAGCCATTTGATCTCTGTATGATTAGCCACGTGATCAGTACATGATAGCCACGTGATCAGTGCATGATCATTCATGTGATTAGTGCATGATCTGTCACTTGAGCAGTGTATAATGTCCACGTGATCAGTTCATGTGCTGTCATGTGATCAGTGCATGATGCGCAACGTGATCACTGCATGATTAGCCACGTGATCAGGGCATGCACAGTCACGTGATCAGTGCATGATCAGTCACTTGATCAGTGTATGATCAGCCAGGTGATCAGTGCATGTTAGCCACGTGACCAGTGCATGATCAGTATCGAGATCAGTGCATGATCAGGCATGTGATCAGTGCATGATAGCAACCTGATCAATGCATGATAAGCAACGTGATTAGTGCAAGATCAGCCACATGATCAGTGTACGATCAGACACGTGATCAGTGCATGATCAGTCACGTGATCAGTATATGATCAGCAACGTGATCAGGGCATGATAGCCACGTGATCAGTGCATGATCAGCCACGTGATCAGTGCATGATGAGGCACGTGATCAGTGCCTGAACAGCCACGTGATCAGTGCATGATCAGCCACGTGATCAGGGCATGATAGCCACGTGATCAGTGCATGATCAGCCACGTGATCAGTGCATGATCAGCCATGTGATCAGGGCCTGAACAGCCACGTGATCACTGCATGTGCAGTTACGTGATCAGTGAATGATCAGCCATGTGTTCAGTGCATGATAGACAAGTGATAATGCACGATATCTACGTGATCTGTGCATGCTCAGTCACATGAGCAGTGCATGATCAGCCACGTGATCAGTGCATGATCAGGCACGTGATCAGTGCCTGAACAGCCACGTGATCAGTGCATGATCAGCCACGTGATCAGGGCATGATCAGCCACGTGATCAGTGCATGATCAGCCACGTGATCAGTGCATGATCAGCCACGTGATCAGTGCGTGATCAGCCATGTGATCAGGGCCTGAACAGCCACGTGATCACTGCATGTGCAGTTACGTGATCAGTGAATGATCAGCCATGTGCTCAGTGCATGATAGACAAGTGATAATGCATGATATCTAGGTGATCTGTGCATGCTCAGTCACATGAGCAGTGCATGATCAGCCACGTGATCAGTGCATGATCAGGCACGTGATCAGTGCATGATCAGGCACGTGATCAGCTCATGATCAGTCTCGTGATCAGTGTATGATCAGCCACGTGATCAGTGTATGATCAGTCACGTGATCAGTGCATGATAGCCACGTGATCAGTTCATGATCAGTCACGTAATTAGTGAATTTTCTGTCACTTGATCAGTGTATAATATCCACGTGATGAGTTCATGCGCCGTCATGTGATCAGTGCATGATACGCAATGTGATCAGTGCATGATCTGTCACGTGATCATGGCATGCGCAGTCATGTGATCAGTGCATGACAGCTACACAATCAGTGCATAATCAGTCACTTGATCAATGCATGATCAGCCACTTGATCAGTGCATGATAGCCACGTAAACAGTGTATGAACAGGTACGTGTTCAGTTAATGCACAGTCACGTGATCAGTGCATGATAGAAACGTGATCAGTGCATGATAGCCACGTGATCAGTGCATGATCTGTCACGTGATCAGTGCCTGCGTAGTCATGTGATCAGTGTATGGTCAGCCATGTGATCAGTGCATGACAGCCACTTGATCAGAGCATGGTAAGCAACGTGATTAGTGCATGATCAGCCACGTGATCAGTGCATGATCAGCCACGTGATCAGTGCATGATCAGGCACGTGATCAGTGCCTGAACAGCCACGTGATCAGTGCATGATCAGCCACGTGATCAGGGCATGATCAGCCACGTGATCAGTGCATGATCAGCCACGTGATCAGTGCATGATCAGTCACGTGATCAGTGTATGATCAGCCACGTGATCAGTGTATGATCAGACATGTGATCAGTGCTTCATCAGTCACGTGATCAGTGCATGCGAAGTCACGTGCTCAGTGTATAATCAGACACGTGATCAGTGAATGATAGCAACCTGATCAGTGCATGACAAGCAACGTGATTAGTGCATGACCAGCCACGTGATCAGTGTATTATCAGCCACGTGATCAGTGCATGATGAGCCACGTGACCAGTGCATGATAGCCACGTGATCATTGCCTACAATGACGTGATCAGTGTACGATCAGACACGTGATCAGTGCATGATCAGTCACGTGATCAGTATATGATCAGCAACGTGATCAGGGCATGATAGCCACGTGATTAGTGCATGATCAAGCCACGTGATCAGTGCAAGATGAGGCACGTGATCAGTGCCTGAAACAGCCACGTGATCAGTGCATGATCAGCCACGTGATCAGGGCATGATAGCCACGTGATCAGTGCATGATCAGCCACGTGATCAGTGCATGATCACCAAGTGATCAGTGCCTGAACAGCCACGTGATCACTGCATGTGCAGTTACGTGATCAGTGAATGATCAGCCATGTGTTTCAGTGCATGATAGACAAGTGATAATGCATGATATCTACGTGATCTGTGCATGCTCAGTCACATGAGCAGTGCATGATCAGCCACGTGATCAGTGCATGATCAGGCACGTGATCAGTGCATGATCTGTCATGTGATCAGTGTACGATCAGCCACGTGATCCGTGCATGATCAGCGACGTTATCAGTGTATGATCAGCCACGTTATCAGTGCATGATCCACAACGTGATTAGTACATGATAAGCCACTTTATCAGTCTATGATCAGCCATGTGATCAGTGAATGATCACCGCGTGATCAGTGCATGATCAGCCACGTGATCAGTGCATGCACAGTCACGTGATCAGTGTATGATCAGGTTCGTGATCAGTGCATGATCAGCCAGTTGATTAGTGCATGAACAGTCACGTGATAAGTGCATGATCAGGCACGTGATCAGTGTAATGATCAGTCACGTGATCAGTGTATGATCAGCCTGGTGATCAGTGCATGACAGCCACTTGATCAGAGCATGGTAAGCAACGTGATTAGTGCATGATTAGCCACGTGATCAGCGCATGATCAGCACGTGATCAGTGCATGATCAGCCATGTGATCAGTGCATGCACAGTGAGGTGATCAGTGTATGATCAGCTTCGTGATCAGTGCATGATCAGCCACGTGATCAGTGCATGATCAGCCACGTGATCAGTGCATGATCAGCCATGTGATCAGTGCATGCACAGTCACGTGATCAGTGTATGATCAGGTTCGTGATCAGTGCATGATCAGCCAGTTGATTAGTGCATGAACAGTCACGTGATAAGTGCATGATCAGGCACGTGATCAGTGTATGATCAGTCACGTGATCAGTGTATGATCAGCCTGGTGATCAGTGCATGATAGCCACGTGACCAGTTCATGATGGCGTATTAAGATCAGTGCATGATCAGGCATGGGATCACTGCATGATAGCCAGGTGATCAGTGCATGAAAGCTACGTGATCAGTGCATGATCAGCCATGTAATCAGTGCATGATCAGCCACGTGATCACTGTATGGTCAGCCACGTGATCAGTGAATGTGCAGTCATGTGATAATTGTATGATCAGCCATGTGTTCAGTGCATGATAGACACGTGATCAATGTATGATATCTACGTGATCAGTGCATGCCCAGTCACATGAGCAGTGCATGATCAGCCACGTGATAAGTGCATGATAAGCAACGTGATCAGTGTATGATCAGCCACGTGATCAGTGAATGATCTCCAACGTGATTAGTGCATGATCAGCCACGTGGTTAGTGTATGATCTGCGACGTGATCAGTGCATGATGAGCGACGTGATCAGTGTATGATCAGCCACGTGATCAGTGAATGATCTGCAACGTGATTAGTGCATGATCAGCCACGTGGTTATGTATGATTAACCACGTGATGAGTGCATGATCTGCCACATGATCTGTGCATGATCAGCCACATGATCAGTGGCATGCACAGGCACGTGATCAGTTTAAGATCAGCTTCGTGATCAGTGCATGATGAGTTACGTGATCAATGTATGATTAGCCACGTGATACAGTGCATGATAACCACGTGATCAGGGCATGCGAACTCATGTGATCAGTGCATGACAGCTACGCAATCAGTGCATAATCAGTCACGTGATCAATGGAAGATCAGCCACGTGATCAATGCATGAGAGCCACGAAAACAGTGCATGAACAGGTACGTGATCAGTTCATGGGGCAGTCACGTGATCAGTTCACGGTAGAACAGGTGATCAGTGCATGATAGCCACTGATCAGTTCTGTGCAGTCACATGATCAGTGTATGATCAGCCACGTGATCAGTGCATGATAGCCACCTGAGCAGTGCATGGTAGCCCACGTGATCAGCGCATGATCAGCCACTTGATCTGTGCATAATCAGCCATGTGCTCAGTGCATGCCCAGATACATGAATAGTGGTATGAATCAGTCAGGTGATCAGTGCATGATCAGACACGTGATCAGTGCATGATCAGTCACGTGATCAGTGTATGATCAGCCAGTGATCAGTGCATGATAACCACATGACTAGTGCCTGATAAGTCACGTGATCAGTGCATGAATCAGCCACGGATCAGTGCATGATAGCCATGTGATCAGTGCATGATAGCTACGTGAATCTGTGCATGATCAGCCACGTAATCAGTGCATGATCAGCCATTTGATCTCTGTATGATTAGCCACGTGATCAGTACATGATAGCCACGTGATCAGGTGCATGATCATTCATGTGATTAGTGCATGATCTGTCACTTGAGCAGTGTATAATGTCCACGTGATCAGTTCATGTGCTGTCATGTGATCAGTGCATGATGCGCAACGTGATCACTGCATGATTAGCCACGTGATCAGGGCATGCACAGTCACGTGATCAGTGCATGATCAGTCACTTGATCAGTGTATGATCAGCCAGGTGATCAGTGCATGTTAGCCACGTGACCAGTGCATGATCAGTATCGAGATCAGTGCATGATCAGGCATGTGATCAGTGCATGATAGGCAACCTGATCAATGCATGATAAGCAACGTGATTAGTGCAAGAATCAGCCACATGATCAGTGGTACGATCAGACACGTGATCAGTGCATGATCAGTCAACGTGATCAGTATATGATCAGCAACGTGATCAGGGCATGATAGCCACGTGATCAGTGCATGATCAGCCACGTGATCAGTGCATGATGAGGCACGATGATCAGTGCCTGAACAGCCACGTGATCAGTGCATGATCAGCCACGTGATCAGGGCATGATAGCCACGTGATCAGTGCATGATCAGCCACGTGATCAGTGCATGATCAGCCATGTGATCAGGGCCTGAACAGCCACGTGATCACTGCATGTGCAGTTACGTGATCAGTGAATGATCAGGCCATGTGTTCAGTGCATGATAGACAAGTGATAATGCACGATATCTACGTGATCTGTGCATGCTCAGTCACATGAGCAGTGCATGATCAGCCACGTGATCAGTGCATGATCAGGCACGTGATCAGTGCTGAACAGCCACGTGATCAGTGCATGATCAGTCCACGTGATCAGGGCATGATCAGCCACGTGATCAGTGCATGATCAGCCACGTGATCAGTGCATGATCAGCCACGTGATCAGTGCGTGATCAGCCATGTGATCAGGGCCTGAACAGCCACGTGATCACTGCATGTGCAGTTACGTGATCAGTGAATGATCAGCCATGTGCTCAGTGCATGATAGACAAGTGATAATGCATGATATCTAGGTGATCTGTGCATGCTCAGTCACATGAGCAGTGCATGATCAGCCACGTGATCAGTGCATGATCAGGCACGTGATCAGTGCATGATCAGGCACGTGATCAGCTCATGATCAGTCTCGTGATCAGTGTATGATCAGCCACGTGATCAGTGTATGATCAGTCACGTGATCAGTGCATGATAGCCACGTGATCAGTTCATGATCAGTTCACGTAATTAGTGAATTTTCTGTCACTTGATCAGTGTATAATATCCACGTGATGAGTTCATGCGCGCCGTCATGTGATCAGTGCATGATACGCAATGTGATCAGTGCATGATCTGTCACGTGATCATGGCTGCGCAGTCATGTGATCAGTGCATGACAGCTACCACAATCAAGTGCATATCAGTCACTTGATCAATGCATGATCAGCCACTTGATCAGTGCATGATAGCCACGTAAACAGTGTATGAACAGGTACGTGTTCAGTTAATGCACAGTCACGTGATCAGTGCATGATAGAAACGTGATCAAGTGCATGATAGCCACGTGATCAGTGCATGATCTGTCACGTGATCAGTGCCTGCGTAGTCATGTGATCAGTGTATGGTCAGCCATGTGATCAGTGCATGACAGCCACTTGATCAGAGCATGGTAAGCAACGTGATTAGTGATGATTAGCCACTATCAGCGCATGATCAGCCACGTGATCAGTGCATGATCAGCCATGTGATCAGTGCATGCACAGTGGAGGTGATCAGTGTTATGATCAGCTTCGTGATCAGTGCATGATCAGCCACGTGATCAGTGCATGATCCAGCCACGTGATCAGTGCATGATCAGTCATGTGATCAGTGCATTGCACAGTCACGTGATCAGTGTATGATCAGGTTTGTGATCAGTGCATGATCAGCCAGTTGATTAGTGCATGAACAGTCCGTGATAAGTGCATTGATAGGCACGTGATCAGTGTATGATCAGTCACGTGATTCAGTGTATGATCAGCCTGGTGATCAGTGCATGACAGCCACTTTGATCAGAGCATGGTAAGCAACGTGATTAGTGCATGATTAGCCACGTGATCAGCGCATGATCAGCCACGTGATCAGTGCATGATCAGCCATGTGATCAGTGCATGCCAGTGAGGTGATCAGTGTATGATAGCTTCGTGATCAGTGCATGATCAGCCACGTGATCAGTGCATGATCAGCCACGTGATCAGTGCATGATCAGCATGTGATCAGTGCATGCCACAGTCACGTGATCAGTGTAATGATCAGGTTCGTGATCAGTGCATGATCAGCAGTTGATTAGTGCATGAACAGTCACGTGATAAGTGCATGACAGGCACGTGATCAGTGTATGATCAGTCACGTGATCAGTGTATGATCAGCCTGGTGATCAGTGCATGATAGCCACGTGACCAGTTCATGATGCGTATTAAGATCAGTGCATGATCAGGCATGGGATCATGCATGATAGCCAGGTGATCAGTGCATGAAAGCTATGATCAGTGCATGATCAGCCATGTAATCAGTGCATGATCAGCCACGTGATCACTGTATGGTAGCCACGTGATCAGTGAATGTGAGTCATGTGATATTGTATGATCAGCCATGTGTTCAGTGCATGATAGACACGTGATCAATGTATGATATCTACGTGGATGTGCATGCCCAGTCCACATGAGCAGTGCATGATCAGCCACGTGATAAGTGCATGATAAGCAACGTGATCAGTGTATGATCAGCCGTGATCAGTGAATGATCTCCAACGTGATTAGTGCATGATCAGCCACGTGGTTAGTGTATGATCTGCGACGTGATCAGTGCATGATGAGCGACGTGATCAGTGTATGATCACCACGTGATCAGTGAATGATCTGCAACGTGATTAGTGCATGATCAGCCACGTGGTTAGTGTTATGATTAACCACGTGATGAGTGCATGATCTGCCAATGATCTGTGCATGATCAGCCACGTGATCAGTGCATGCAAGGCACGTGATCAGTTTAAGATCAGCTTCGTGATCAGTGCATGATGAGTTACGTGATCAATGTATGATTAGCCACGTGGGATCAGTGCATGATAACCACGTGATTCAGGGCATGCGAACCATGTGATCAGTGCATGACAGCTACGCAATCAGTGCTAATCAGTCACGTGATCAATGGGAAGATCAGCCACGTGATCAATGCATGAGAGCCACGAAAACAGTGCATGAACAGGTACGTGATCAGTTCATGGGCAGTCAGTGATCAGTTCACGGTAGACAGGTGATCAGTGCATGATAGCCACGTGATCAGTTCATGTGCAGTCACATGATCAGTGTATGATCAGCCACGTGATCAGTGCATGATAGCCACCTGAGCAGTGCATGGTAGCCACGTGATAGCGCATGATCAGCCACTTGATCTGTGCATAATCAGCCATGTGCTCAGTGCATGCCCAGATACGTGAATAGTGTATGATCAGTCAGTGAATCAGTGCATGATCAGGCAGGTGATCAGTGCATGATCAGTCACGCGATGAGTGTATGATCAGCCACGTGATCAGTGCATGATAACCAAATGACTAGTGCCTGATAAGTCACGTGATCAGTGCATGATCAGCCACGGGATCAGTGCATGATAGCCATGTGATCAGTGCAATGATGCTACGTGATCTGTGCATGATCAGCCACGTAATCAGTGCATGATCAGCCATTTGATCTCTGTATGATTAGCCACGTGATCAGTACATGATAGCCACGTGATCATGCATGATCATTTCATGTTGATTAGTGCATGATCTGTCACTTGAGCAGTGGTATAATGTCCACGTGATCAGTTCATGTGCTGTATGTGATCAGTGCATGATGCGCAACGTGATCACTGCATGATTAGCCAGTGATCAGGGCATGCACAGTCACGTGATAGTGCATGATCAGTCACTTGATCAGTGTATGATCAGCCAGGTGATCAGTGCATGTTGCCACGTGACCAGTGCATGATCAGTATCGAGATCAAC
>NW_020191505.1:0-8656 GCF_002263795.3 Bos taurus
AGACGCACGCCACGGGACTCACTGCACTGCATACGTTCTCACATCGCAGCTTATCCACATGGCTGGTCATACACTCGATCATATACCTAACCATGCTCCGTCACAGTGAATGAAGAATGATCATACACACATCAGGTGACTGATCATGCACTGATCACGTGGCTATCGTGCACTGACCGTGAGACTCAAAATGCACTGATCACGTCTAATCATGCACTGATCACATGACTGCCATGCACTGATCATGTGGATGATCATACACTAATCATGTGACAGATCATGAACTGATCACGTGGCTGATCATGCACTGATACCGTGACTGAGCATGGACTGATCACATGACTATCATGTAGTGATCACGTGACTTAATGGCGCTGATCATGTGACTGATCATGCGCTGATCATGTTTGCTATCATACACTGATCATGTGCCTCTGGAGGCAATAAACAAAGAGCTGAGTAGGCACAAATCAAACAGTCAGCAAGGCAATAATCATGGAAACTCAGCTGTGAGGAATCATGCTGCTCAGCTGGCAATAATCAAGCAGCTGAGCAGGCAGGAATTAAGCAGCACAGCTGGCAATGTCAAGCAGATGACAGGCAGGTATCGTGCAGCTCAGCTGGCAATTGTCAAGCAGATGAGCAGACAGTAATCACGCAACTCAGCAGGCCCTGACCACGTGACTGAGCATGCATTGATGACGTGGCTGGTCATTCACTGATCACGTGTTTATCAGGCAGTGATCAGTGACTGACAGGCGCTGATCAGGGGACTGTGCACGCACTGATCAGGTGGCTGATCAGGAACTGACCACCTGACTGTTCATGCAGTGATCACGTGGTTGGTCGTTCACTGATCACGTGTTTATCATACGGTGATCACGTGACTGAGAGGCGCTGATCACGTGACTGTGCCTACAGTGATCACGTGGCAGAGCAGGCACTGATATCGTGACTGAGCATGCACTGATCCTGTGCCGGGAGCCGGGGAGGCATTCCACTCTGGACAAAGGTCATGAGGAAGGAGGCTCGGCATACACAAATGCGGGATCGAGCCTCAGGAGTCCACCCGGATATTCTCGAGCATATCCCACCCAAAAAAACCAGAGTCTGCCTACTGTATTGCTTTGTGCTCTCACCTCTGATTTCACTGGGGTCTGTCCCCCACCACCATCTCGCTCTCTCTGTCAAAGAGTTAACTTACAGCTCCAATTCATAAAGTTCCTTGTCATTCTTCCCTTTAACTTCCAGCTGAGTCTCCATCTGGAGCGCGGAACCCACCACGCTTACTAATTATGCCTGGGCTGCTAAGACCCACTCGAGAAGGTGTCTAGGGTGAGGCACCTTACGCTATTCGAGAGGGCGCCTGCGGCCAACGTAAGTGGTGCAAACTTCTTGTCTTGAAGTTTGATTGGTCTTCCGCGTAAACCAAGCTACTCAGTCTCTTTTCTCCACCGAATTTTCCTACTGAGCTCTCCTCATACTATTATTCTTGACATCTCTGATTAGCATATAAATAGTTGCCTAGGCCATATCTCCTTCGAATACCCTGGATCAGTTGGGGCTGGTCCCCGGCAGGTGGCGACCGAACTGGGACCTCAGGAGCCAATACTCAAAGAGCTGAGCAGACACGAACCACGCAATCAGCAGGCAATAAGCATGGAGCTCAGCAGTGACGAATCATGCTGCTCAACTGGCAATAATCAAGCACGTGACCAGGCAGGAATCACGCAGCTCAGCTGGCAATTGTCAAGCAGATGAGCCGACAGGAATCACGCAGCTCAGCTGGCAATTGTCATGCAGATGAGCAGGCAGGAATCACGCAGCTCAGCAGGCCCTGATCACGTGACTCTGCAGGCACTGATCACGTGGCTGATCAAGTCCAGATCACGTGACTGAGCATGCACTGATCACGTAGCTATCATGCACTGATGACGAGACTGATCAGGCACTGATCACATGGCTCATCATGCACTGATCTCGTGTTTATCAGGCAATGATCAGTGACATACAGGCGCTGATCATGGGACTGTGCACGCACTGATCACGTGGCTATCATGCACTGATGACGTGACTGCGCATGCACTGATGACGTGGCTGTTTGGGCACTGATCACGTGTTTATCAGGCAGTGATCAGTGACTCACAGGCGCTGATCAGGGGACTGTGCACGCGCTGATCAGGTGGCTGATCATGAACTGACCACCTGACTGCGCATGCAGTGATCACGTGGCTGGTCGTTCACTGATCACGTGTTTATCATACGGTGATCACGTGACTGAGAGGCGCTCATCACGTGACTGTGCCGTCAGTGATCACGTGGCTGAGCAGGCACTGATACCGTGACTGAGCATGCACTGATCCTCTGCCGGGAGCCGGGGAGGCATTCCACTCTGGACAAAGGTCATGAGGAAGGACGCTCGGCATACGCAAATGCGGGATCGAGCCTCAGGAGTCCACCCGGATATTCTCGAGCATCTCCCCCCCAAAAAAACCGGAGTCTGCCTACTGTACTGCTTTGTGCTCTCACCTCTGATTTCACTGGGGGCTGTCCGCCACCAACATCTCGCTCTCTCTGTCAAAGAGTTAACTTACAGCTCCAATTCATAAAGTTCCTTGTCATTCTTCCCTTTAGCTTCCAGCTGAGTCTCCATCTGGAGCGCGGAACCCACCACGCTTACTAATTATGCCTGGGCTGCTAAGACCCACTCGAGAAGGTGTCTAGGGTGAGGCACCTTTCGCTATTCGAGAGGGCGCCTGCGGCCTACGTAAGTGGTGCAAACTTCTTGTCTTGAAGTTTGATTGGTCTTCCACGTAAAGCAAGCTACTCAGTCTCTTTTCTCCACCGAATTTTCCTACTGAGCTCTCCTCATACTATTATTCTTGACATCTCTGATTAGCATATAAAGAGTCGCCTAGGCCATCTCTCCTTCGAATACCCTGGATCAGTTGGGGCTGGTCCCCGGCAGGTGGTGACCGAACAGGGACCTCAGGAGGCAATACTCAAAGAGCTGAGCAGACACGAACCACGCAATCAGCAGGCAATAAGCATGGAGCTCAGCAGTGACGAATCATGCTGCTCAACTGGCAATAATCAAGCACGTAACCAGGCAGGAATCACGCAGCTCAGCTGGCAATTGTCAAGCAGATGAGCCGACAGGAATCACGCAGCTCAGATGCTAATTGTCATGCAGATGAGCCGGCAGGAATCACGCAGCTCAGCAGGCCCTGATCACGTGACTCTGCAGGCACTGATCACGTGGCTGATCAAGTCCAGATCACGTGACTGAGCATGCACTGATCACGTGGCTATCATGCACTGATGACAAGACTGCACATGCACTGATGACGTGGCTGATCGGGCACTGATCACATGGCTCATCATGCACTGATCACGTGTTTATCAGGCAATGATCAGTGACTGACAGGCGCTGATCATGGGACTGTGCACGCACTGATCAGGTGGCTGATCAGGAACTGACCACCTGACCGCGCATGCAGTGATCACGTGGCTGGTCGTTCACTGATCACGTGTTTATCATAAGGTGATCACGTGACTGAGAGGCGCTCATCACGTGACTGTGCCGTCAGTGATCACGTGGCTGAGCAGGCACTGATATCATGACTGAGCATGCACTAATCCTGTGCCGGGAGCCGGGGAGGCATTCCACTCTGGACAAAGGTCATGAGGAAGGAGGCTCGGCATACGCAAATGCGGGATCGAGCTTCAGGATTCCACCCGGATATTCTCGAGCATCTCCCCCCCCAAAAAATACCGGAGTCTGCCTACTGTATTGCTTTGTGCTCTCACCTCTGATTTCCCTGGGGGCTGTCCCCCACCACCATCTCGCTCTCTCTGTCAAAGAGTTAACTTACAGCTCCAATTCATAAAGTTCCTTGTCATTCTTCCCTTTAACTTCCAGCTGAGTCTCCATCTGGAGCACGGAACCCACCATGCTTACTAATTATGCCTGGGCTGCTAAGACCCACTCGAGAAGGTGTCTAGGGTGAGGCACCTTTCGCTATTCGAGAGGGCACCTGCGGCCTACCTAAGTGGTGCAAACTTCTTGTCTTGAAGTTTGATTGGTCTTCCGCCTAAAGCAAGCTACTCAGTCTCTATTCTCCACCGAATTTTCCTACTGAGCTCTCTTCATACTATTATTCTTGACATCTCTGATTAGCATATAAAGAGTCGCCTAGGCCATCTCTCCTTCGAATACCCTGGATCAGTTGGGGCTGGTCCCCGTCAGGTGGCGACCAAAACAGGGACCTCAGGAGGCCAATACTCAAAGAGCTGAGCAGACAAGAACCACGCAATCAGCAGGCCAATAAGCATGGAGCTCAGCAGTGACGAATCATGCTGCTCAACTGCAATAATCAAGCACGTGACCAGGCAGGAATCACGCAGCTCAGCTGGCAATTGTCATGCAGATGAGCCGGCAGGAATCACGCAGCTCAGCAGGCCCTGATCACGTGACTGAGCAGGCACTGATCACGTGGCTGATCAAGTCCAGATCACGTGACTGAGCATGCACTGATCACGTGGCTATCATGCACTGATGACGTGACTGCGCATGCACTGATGACGTGGGCTGATCGGGCACTGATCACATGGCTCATCATGCACTGATCACGTGTTTATCAGGCAATGATCAGTGACTGACAGGCGCTGATCATGGGACTGTGCACGCACTGATCACGTGGCTATCATGCACTGATCACGTGACTGCGCATGCACTGATTACGTGGCTGTTCGGGCACTGATCACGTGTTTATCAGGCAGTGATCAGTGACTGACAGGCGCTGATCAGGGGACTGTGCACGCACTGATCAGGTGGCTGATCAGGAACTGACCACCTGACCGCGCATGCAGTGATCACGTGGCTGGTCGTTCACTGATCACGTGTTTATCATACGGTGATCACGTGACTGAGAGGCGCTGATCACGTGACTGTGCCGTCAGTGATCACGTGGCTGAGCAGGCACTGATATCGTGACTGAGCATGCACTGATCCTGTGCCGGGAGCCGGGGAGGCATTCCACTCTGGACAAAGGTCATGAGGAAGGAGGCTCGGCATACGCAAATGCGGGATCGAGCCTCAGGAGTCCACCCGGATATTCTCGAGCATCTCCCCCCCAAAAAAAAACGGGAGTCTGCCTACTGTATTGCTTTGTGCTCTCACCTCTGATTTCACTGGGGGCTGGCCCCCACCACCATCTCGCTCTCTCTGTCAAAGAGTCAACTTACAGCTCCAATTCATAAAGTTCCTTGTCATTCTTCCCTTTACCTTCCAGCTGAGTCTCCATCTGGAGCGCGGAACCCACCACGCTTACTAATTATGCCTGGGCTGCTAAGACACACTCGAGAAGGTGTCTAGGGTGAGGCACCTTTCGCTATGCGAGAGGGCGCCTGTGGCCTACGTAGGTGGTGCAAACTTCTTGTCTTGAAGTTTGATTGGTCTTCCGCGTAAACCAAGCTACTCAGTCTCTTTTCTCCACCGAATTTTCCTACTGAGCTCTCCTCATACTATTATTCTTGACATCTCTGATTAGCATATAAAGAGTCGCCTAGGCCATCTCTCCTTCGAATACCCTGGATCAGTTGGGGCTGGTCCCCGACAGGTGGCGACCGAACAGGGACCTCAGGAGGCAATACTCAAAGAGCTGAGCAGACACGAACCACGCAATCAGCAGGCAATAAGCATGGAGCTCAGCAGTGACGAATCATGCTGCTCAACTGGCAATAATCAAGCACGTAACCAGGCAGGAATCACGCAGCTCAGCTGGCAATTGTCAAGCAGATGAGCCGACAGGAATCACGCAGCTCAGATGGCAATTGTCATGCAGATGAGCCGGCAGGAATCACGCAGCTCAGCAGGCCCTGATCACGTGACTCTGCAGGCACTGATCACGTGGCTGATCAAGTCCAGATCACGTGACTGAGCATGCACTGATCCCGTGGCTATCATGCACTGATGACGTAATTGCGCATGCACTGATGACGTGGCTGATCAGGCACTGATCACATGACTCATCATGCACTGATCACGTGTTTATCAGGCAGTGATCAGTGACTGACAGGCGCTGATCATGGGACTGTGCACGCACTGATCACGTGGCTGTCATGCACTGATGACGTGACTGCGCATGCACTGATGACGTGGCTGTTCGGGCACTGATCGCGTGGCTCATCATGCACTGATCACGTGTTTATCAGGCAATGATCAGTGACTGACAGGCTCTGATCATGGGACTGTGCACGCACTGATCACGTGGCTATCATGCACTGATCACCTGACTGCGCATGCACTGATGTCGTGGCTGTTCGGGCACTGATCACGTGTTTATCAGGCAGTGATCAGTGACTGACAGGCGCTGATCATGGGACTGTGCACGCACTGATCACGTGGCTATCATGCACTGATGACGTGACTGCGCATGCACTGATGACGTGGCTGTTCGGGCACTGATCGCGTGGCTCATCATGCACTGATCACGTGTTTATCAGGCAGTGATCAGTGACTGACAGGCGCTGATCATGGGACTGTGCATGCACTGATCACGTGGCTATCATGCACTGATGACGTGACTGCGCATGCACTGATGACGTGGCTGATCGGGCACTGATCACATGGCTCATCATGCACTGATCACGTGTTTATCAGGCAATGATCAGTGACTGACAGGCGCTCATCATGGGACTGTGCACGCACTGATCACGTGGCTATCATGCACTGATCACCTGACTGCGCATGCACTGATGACGTGGCTGTTCGGGCACTGATCACGTGTTTATCAGGCAGTGATCAGTGACTGACAGGCGCTGATCATGGGACTGTGCACGCACTGATCATGTGGCTGTCATGCACTGATGACGTGACTGCGCATGCACTGATGACGTGGCTGTTCGGGCACTGATCGCGTGGCTCATCATGCACTGATCACGTGTTCATCAGGCAATGATCAGTGACTGACAGGCGCTGATCATGGGACTGTGCACGCACTGATCACGTGGCTATCATGCACTGATCACCTGACTGCGCATGCACTGATGTCGTGGCTGTTCGGGCACTGATCACGTGTTTATCAGGCAGTGATCAGTGAATGACAGGCGCTGATCATGGGACTGTGCACGCACTGATCAGGTGGCTGATCAGGAACTGACCACCTGATCGCGCATGCAGTGATCACGTGGCTGGTCATTCACTGATCACGTGTTTATCATACGGTGATCACGTGACTGAGAGGCGCTGATCACGTGACTGTGGCGTCAGTGATCACGTGGCTGAGCAGGCACTGATATCGTGACTGAGCATGCACTGATCCTGTGCCGGGAGCCGGGGAGGCATTCCACTCTGGACAAAAGTCATGAGGAAGGAGGCTCGGCATACGCAAATGCGGGATCGAGCCTCAGGAGTCCACCCGGATATTCTCGAGCATCTCCCCCCCCAAAAAAAACGGGAGTCTGCCTACTGTATTGCTTTGTGCTCTCACCTCTGATTTCACTGGGGGCTGGCCCCCACCACCATCTCGCTCTCTCTGTCAAAGAGTCAACTTACAGCTCCAATTCATAAAGTTCCTTGTCATTTCTTTCCCTTTACCTTCCAGCTGAGTCTCCATCTGGAGCGCGGAACCCACCACGCTTACTAATTATGCCTGGGCTGCTAAGACACACTCGAGAAGGTGTCTAGGGTGAGGCACCTTTCGCTATGCGAGAGGGCGCCTGTGGCCTACGTAGGTGGTGCAAACTTCTTGTCTTGAAGTTTGATTGGTCTTCCGCGTAAACCAAGCTACTCAGTCTCTTTCTCCACCGAATTTTCCTACTGAGCTCTCCTCATACTATTATTCTTGACATCTCTGATTAGCATATAAAGAGTCGCCTAGGCCATCTCTCCTTCGAATACCCTGGATCAGTTGGGGCTGGTCCCCGACAGGTGGCGACCGAACAGGGACCTCAGGAGGCAATACTCAAAGAGCTGAGCAGACACGAACCACGCAATCAGCAGGCAATAAGCATGGAGCTCAGCAGTGACGAATCATGCTGCTCAACTGGCAATAATCAAAGGCACGTAACCAGGCAGGAATCACGCAGCTCAGCTGGCAATTGTCAAGCCAGATGAGCCGGCAGGAATCACGCAGCTCAGCAGGCCCTGATCACGTGACTCTGCAGGCACTGATCACGTGGCTGATCAAGTCCAGATCACGTGACTGAGCATGCACTGATCCCGTGGCTATCATGCACTGATGACGTAATTGCGCAGCACTGATGACGTGGCTGATCAGGCACTGATCACATGGACTCATCATGCACTGATTCACCTGTTTATTCAGGCAAGTGGGCTTCAGGTGACTGACAAGGCGCTGATCAATGGGGACTGTGCACCCGCTGACAGACGTGGCTTGCACTGATGCGTGACTGCGCATGCGACTGATGACTGGACGTGGCACTGATCGGTGCTCATTGATGACAGTGTTTATCAGGCATGATCAGTGTACTGACAGGCTGCTATCAGGACTGTGCACGCACTGATCAGTGGCGTATCAGAACTGACACTGACTCGCCACAGTGATCTGGACTTCGACTGTGATGTTCATGGCTGTTCGGGACTGATAGGCGTGTTCACGTATTGCGTCAGTGATCAGTGACTGGACAGGCG
>NW_020191506.1:0-11295 GCF_002263795.3 Bos taurus
TGACTGCCCATGAACTGATCACGTACCTGTTCATGCACTGTTTTCGTGGCTCTCATGCATTGATCACGTGGCTGATCTTCCATTGATCACGTGACTGATTATGCACTGATTGCGTAGCTGTCATGCACTGATCACATGAGTTCGCATGCCCTGATCACGTGGTTATCATGCACTGATCACGTGGCTAATCATACATTGATCACGTAACTCATCATGCACTGATCACGAAGCTGATCTTAAACTGATCACGTGCCTGTGCATGCACTGATCACGTGGCTGATCATGCACAGATCATGTGGCAGATCATGCACTCATCACGTGGTTAATCATACACTAACCACGTGGCTGATCATGCACTAATCACGTTGCAGATCATTCACTGATCACGTGGCTGATCATACACTGATCACGTCGTTCATCATGCACTGATCACGTCGCAGATCATACACTAACCACGTGGCTGATCATGCACTAATCACGTGGAGATCATTCACTGATCACGTGGCTGATCATACACTGATCACGTTGCTATCATGCACTTATCACGTGGCTGATCATGCACTGCTTATGTGACTGGGCATGCACTGATCACGTAGATTCATACATGACTGTCATCATGCACTGAACACATGGCTGACCATATCACATGACTGACATTCACTGATCACGTGGCTGACCATACAGTGCACGTGATTACATTACATGGCTGATCATGCACTGATCACGAAGCTTTCATGCACTGATCACCTGGCTATCATGCAGTGATCCATGCCTGATCATGCACTGATCTTAATACGCATCCTGAACTGGTCACGTGGCTATCATGCACTGATCACCAGGCTGATCATACACTGATCACGTGACTGATCATACACTGATCACGTGCCTGATCATGCACTTATCACGTGACTGTTCATGCACTAATCAACTGGCTGATCATGCACTGATCACGAACCTGATCATACACTGATCACGTGACTGTGCATGCACTGATCACATGGCTGATCATGCACTGATCACGTGGCTGATCATGCACTGATCACGTGGCTGATCATGCACTGATCACGAAGCTGATCATACACTGATACCTCACTGTGCATGCACTGATCACATGGCTGATCATGCACTGATCACGTGGCTGATCATGCGCTGATCACGTGGCTAATCATGCACTAATCACGTTGCTTACCATGCTCTGATCAAGTGGCTGTCATGCACTGATCACTAGGCTGATCATACACTGATCACGTGACTGATCATACACTGATCACGTGCCTGATCATGCACTTATCACGTGACTGTTCATGCACTAATCAACTGGCTGATCATGCACTGATCACGAACCTGATCATACACTGATCACGTGACTGTGCATGCACTGATCACATGGCTGATCATGCACTGATCACGTGGCTGATCATGCACTGATCACGTGGCTGATCATGCACTGATCACGAAGCTGATCATACACTGATCACCTCACTGTGCATGCACTGATCACATGGCTGATCATGCACTGATCACGTGGCTGATCATGCGCTGATCACGTGGCTAATCATGCACTAATCACGTTGCTTACCATGCTCTGATCAAGTGGCTGTCATGCACTGATCACATGGCTGACCATACACTGATCACATGACTACGCAGGCACTGCTCACGTGACAGATCATGCACTGATCACGTGGCTATAATGCACTGATCACGTTTCTATCATGCACTGATCACGTGACTGTGCATTAACTGAACACGTACCTGTTCATACACTGTTTACGTGGCTATCATGCACTGATCAAGTGGCTGATCATGCATTGATCAAGTGACTGATTATGCACTGATTGTGTAGCTGTCATGCACTGATCACATGACTGCGCATGCCATGATCACGTGACAGATCATGCACTGATCACATTGCGTATCATGCACTGATCACATGACGGCGCATGAACTCATCACGTGGATATTATACACTGATCAAGTGACAGAAAATTCACTAATTACGTGACTGATCATGAACTGATCACGTGGCTATCATGCACTGATCACGTGACTGATCATACACTGATCACGTGGCTGATCATACACTGATCACGAGACTGATCATGAGCTGATCACGTGCCTGATCATGCACTGATCACGTGCCTGATCATGCACTGATCACGTGGCTGATCATGCACTGCTCATGTGACTGAGCATGCACAGATCACGTAGATATCATGCATTATCACTTGTCTATCATGCACTGAACACATGGCTGATATTCACTGATCACGTAACTGCACATGCAGTGATCACGTGGCTGTTCAGGCCCTGATCACATGGCTGATCATGCACTGATCACGTGGCTGATCATGCACTGATCACGTGGCTATCATGCCCTGATCACGTGGCTGATCATGCACTGATCACGTGGCTGTTCAGGCACTGATCACGTGCCTCATCATGCACTGATCACGTGGCTGATCATGCACTGATCACGTGGCTATCATGCCCTGATCACGTTGCTGATCATATACTGATCACGTGACTGATCATGCACTGATCACGTGTCTGATCGTACACTGATCATGTGGCTGATCTTGCACTAATCACGTTGCTTATCATGCATTGATCAGGTTGCTATCATGCACTGATCACATGCCTGATCATGCACTGATCTTGATACTGATCATGCACTGGTCACGTGGCTAACATGCACTGATCACCTGGCTGATCATACACTGATCAAGTGACTGATCATGCACTGATCACGTGACTGTGCATGCCCTGATCACGTGGCTAATCATGCAGTGATCACGTTGCGCATCATGCACTGATCACATGACAGCACATGAACTGATCACGTGGACATTATACACTGCTCAAGTGACAGATCATGCACTAATCACATGAATGATCATGCACTGATCACGTGGCTATCATGTACTGATCACGTGGCTGATCATGCACTGATTACGTGGCTGATCATGCACAGATCACGCAGCTATCATGCACTGATCACATGGCTATCATGCACTGATCCCGTGGCTGATCATGCACTGATCACATGACTTATCAGGCACTAGTCATGTGGTTATCATGCACTGATCACGTGGCTGATCATACACTGATCACGTGACTGATCATGCACTGATCACGTGTCTGATCATGCACTGATCACCTGACTGATCATACACTATTCACGTATCTGGGCATGCACTGAGCACATGGCTGATTATGCACAGATCAAGTGGCTGATCATGCGCTGATCACGTGGCTACCATGCACTGCTCAGGTGGCTATCATGCACTGATCACGTGGCTGATCATACACTGATCATGTGACTGCACATGAACTGATCACGTGGCTATCATGCACTGATCACCTGTCTACCGTGAACTGATCACGTGACTGCCCATGAACTGATCACGTACCTGTTCATGCACTGTTTTCGTGGCTCTCATGCATTGATCACGTGGCTGATCTTCCATTGATCACGTGACTGATTATGCACTGATTGCGTAGCTGTCATGCACTGATCACATGAGTTCGCATGCCCTGATCACGTGGTTATCATGCACTGATCACGTGGCTAATCATACATTGATCACGTAACTCATCATGCACTGATCACGAAGCTGATCTTAAACTGATCACGTGCCTGTGCATGCACTGATCACGTGGCTGATCATGCACAGATCATGTGGCAGATCATGCACTCATCATGTGGTTAATCATACACTATCCACGTGGCTGATCATGCACTAATCACGTTGCAGATCATTCACTGATCACGTGGCTGATCATACACTGATCACGTCGCTCATCATGCACTGATCACGTCGCAGATCATACACTAACCACGTGGCTGATCATGCACTAATCACGTTGGAGATCATTCACTGATCACGTGGCTGATCATACACTGATCACGTTGCTTATCATGCACTTATCACGTGGCTGATCATGCACTGCTCATGTGACTGGGCATGCACTGATCACGTAGATATCATACATTGATCACGTGTCTATCATGCACTGAACACATGGCTGATCATACAATTATCACGTGACTGCACATTCACTGATCACGTGGCTGACCATACAGTGATCACGTGGCTGATCATGCACTGATTACATGGCTGATCATGCACTGATCACGTAGCTTTCATGCACTGATCACATGGCTATCATGCAGTGATCCCATGCCTGATCATGCACTGATCTTAATACGCATCATGAACTGGTCACGTGGCTATCATGCACTGATCACCAGGCTGATCATGCACTGATCACGTGACTGATCATACACTGATCACGTGCCTGATCATGCACTTATCACGTGACTGTTCATGCACTAATCAACTGGCTGATCATGCACTGATCACGAACCTGATCATACACTGATCACGTGACTGTGCATGCACTGATCACATGGCTGATCATGCACTGATCACGTGGCTGATCATGCACTGATCACGTGGCTGATCATGCACTGATCACGAAGCTGATCATACACTGATCACCTCACTGTGCTAGCACTGATCACATGGCTGATCATGCACTGATCACGTGGCTGATCATGCGCTGATCACGTGGCTAATCATGCACTAATCACGTTGCTTACCATGCTCTGATCAAGTGGCTGTCATGCACTGATCACATGGCTGACCATACACTGATCACATGACTACGCAGGCACTGATCACGTGACAGATCATGCACTGATCACGTGGCTATCATGCACTGATCACGTTTCTATCATGCACTGATCACGTGACTGTGCATTAACTGAACACGTACCTGTTCATACACTGTTTACGTGGCTATCATGCACTGATCAAGTGGCTGATCATGCATTGATCAAGTGACTGATTATGCACTGATTGTGTAGCTGTCATGCACTGATCACATGACTGCGCATGCCATGATCACGTGACAGATCATGCACTGATCACATTGCGTATCATGCACTGATCACATGACGGCGCATGAACTCATCACGTGGATATTATACACTGATCAAGTGACAGAAAATTCACTAATTACGTGACTGATCATGAACTGATCACGTGGCTATCATGCACTGATCACGTGACTGATCATACACTAGTCACGTGGCTATCATGCACTGATCACGTGGCTGATCATACACTGATCAGGAGACTGATCATGAGCTGATCACGTGCCTGATCATGCACTGATCACGTGCCTGATCATGCACTGATCAGGTGACTGATCATGCACTAATCACGTGCCTGATCATGCACTGATCATGTGGCTGGTCATGCACTGATCACGAGGCTGATCATACACTAATCACGTGCCTATGCATGCACTGATCACATGGTTTATGATGCACTGCTCAGGTGGGTGATCGTGCACTGATCACGTGGCTGGTCATACACTGATCACGTGGCTGATCATGCATTAATCACGTTGTGGATCATGCACTGATCACGTGGCTGATAATACAGTGATCACGTGGCTGATCATGCACTGATCGCGTGGAGGATCATACAATGATCACATGACTGATCATGCTCTGATCAAGAGCCTGACCATGCACTCATCACGTGGCTGATCATACACTGATCACGTGATTGTGCATACACTGATCACGTGACAGATCATGCACGGATCACGTGGCTATCATGCACTGATCACCTGTCTATCATGCAGTGATCACGTGACTGCGCATGAACTGATCACGTACCTGTCCATGTACTGTTTTCGTGGCTATCATGCACTGATCACGTGGCTGATCGTGCATTGATCACGTGGCTGATTAGGCACTGATTGCGTAGCTGTCATGCACTGATCACATGAGTTCCCATGCCATGATTTCGTGACTGATCATGCACTGATCACGTGGCTATCATGCACTGACCACGTGGCTAATCATACATTGATCACGTAACTCATCATGCACTGATCATGAAGCTGATCTTACACTGATCACGTGACTGTGCATGCACTGATCACGTGGCTGATCATGCACTGTTCACGTATTTGTAGGCAATGATCACGTGGCTATCATGCACTTATCACGTATCTATCATGCACTGAACACGTGGCTGATCATACACTGATCATGTGACTGCTGTTGCACAAATCACGTGACTGCACATTCACTGATCACGTTATTGAAGGCAATGATAACGTGGCTGATCTGCACTGCTCATGTGACTGAGCATGCACTGATCACGTAGATATCATGCATTGATCACTTGTCTATCATGCACTGAACACATGGCTGATCATACACTGATCACGTGACTGCACATGCACTGATCACGTGGCTGACCATACAGTGATCATGTGGCTGATCATGCACTGATTAAGTGGCTGATCATGCACAGATCCCGTAGCTATCATGCACTGATCCCATGGCTATCATGCACTGATCCCATGGATGATTATGCACTGATCTCGAGACTGATCATGCACTGGTCACGTGGCTATCATGCACTGATAACCTGGCTGATCATACACTGATGACGTGACGGATCATGCACTGATCACGTCCCTGATCATGCACTTATCACGTGACTGATCATGCACTGATCTCGTGACTGATTATGCACTTATCACGTGACTGATCATGCACTGATCACGTGACTGATCATGCACTGATCACGTGCCTGATCATGCACTGCTCACGTGACTAATCATGCACTGATCACGAAGCTGATCATACACTGATTACGTGGCTGATCATACACTGATCACTTGACTGATCATGCACTTATCACGAAGCTGAGAATACACTGATGACTTGACTGAGCATGAACTGATCACGTGGCTGATCATGCACTGATCACGTGGTTGATCATGCTCTGATAACCTGGCTATCATACACTGATAACGTGCCTGATCATGCACTGATCTCGTGGCTGATCATCCACTGATCACGAAGCTGATCATACACTGATCACGTGACTGTGCATGTAATGATCATGTGGCTAATCATGCACTGATCACGTGGCTGATCATGCACTGATCACGTGGCTGATCATGCACTGATCATGATGCTAATCATACACTGATCACATGACTGTGCATGCACTGATAACGTGGCTGATCATGCACTGATCACGTGGCTGATCATACACTGATCACGTGACTGATCATGTACTGATTAATCATGTTCTGGTCACGTATCTATCATGCACTGATCATGTGGCTGATCATACACTGATCACGTGACTGATCATGCACAGATCACGTGGCTATCGGCACTGATCACTTGATTTTGCATGCATTTATCACGTGGCTGATCATGCCCTAATCACATGGCTGATCATGAACTTATAACATGACTTAGCATGCAGTGATCTCGTGTCTGAATAGTGCTGATCATGTGACTCATCAATAATTTATCACGTGGCTATAATGCAATGATCATGAGAGTGCGCATGCAGTGATCACGTGGATGATCATACACTGATCACGTTACTGATCACGCACTGATCACGTGACTGATCATGCACTGATCACGTGGCTATCATGCACTGATCACGTGACTTCACATGCACTGATCACGTCATTGTAGGCAATGGTCACGTGGCTATCATGCACTGGTCACGTGGCTCATCATGCACTGATCACGTGGCTGATAATACACTGATCACGTGGCTGGTCATGCACTAATCACGTTGCTTGTCATGCACCGATCAGGTTGCTATCATGCACTGATCACGTGTCTGATTATACACTGAGCACGTGACTTCGCATGCACTGATCACGTGACTGATGAAGCACTGAATCACATGTCTGATCATACACTGATCATGTGACTGCGCATGCACTGATCATACACTGATCACGTGGCTGATCATGCACTAAACACGTTGCTTATCATGTACTGATCAGGTGGCTATCATGCAATGATCACGTGGCTGATCATACACTGATCACGTGACTGATCAAGCACTGATCACGTGACTGATCAAGCACTGATCACGTGTCTGATCATGCACTAATCACGATGCTTATCAGGCACTGATCAGGTGGCTATCATGCACTGATCACGTGGCTGATCATAACTGACCACGTGACTTCCATGCACTGATCACTGTCTATCATGCACTGATCACGTGACTGCTCATGCACTGATTATGTGGATCATACACTGATCACGTGAATGATCACGCACTGATCACGTGACTGATCTTGCACTGATCACGTGACTGCATGTACACTGATTATTGGATGATCATACACTGATCACGTGACTGATCATGCACTGAACACATGGCTGATCATACACTGATCACGTGACTGCACATGCCCTGATCACGTGGCTTATCATACAGTGATCACGTGGCTGATCATGCACTGATTACGTGGCTGACCATGCGCTGATCACGTAGCTATCATGCACTGAACAGATGGCTATCATTCACTGATCCCATGGCTGATCATGCACTGATTTCCTGACTGATCATGCACTGATCTCGTGACGGATCATGAAATGATCACGTGGATGATCATGCACTGATCATGAAGCTGATCATACACTCACATGACTGTGCATGCACTGATCACATGGCTGATCATGCACTTATTACGTGACTGATCATGCACTGATCACGTGGCTGATCATGCACTGATCACGAAGCTGATCATACACTGATCACGTGACTGTGCATGCACTGATCACATGGCTGAACATACACTGATCACATGACTGCGCATGCACTGATCACGTGAAAGATCATGCACTGATCACGTGGCTTATCATGCACTGATCTCGTGGCTGATCATGCACTGATAACCTGGCTATCATACACTGATCACGTGACTAATCATGCACTCTTCACGTGCCTGATCATGCACTGATCACGTGGGTGATCATGCTCTGATAATGAGGCTGATCATACACTGATCACGTGACTGTGCGTGCACTGACAACGTGTTGATCTTGCACTGAACACGTGGTGATCATGCACTGATTACGTGGCTGATCATACACTGATCACGTGACTGATCATGCACTCTTCACGTGCCTGATGGTGCACTGATCACGTGGCTGATCATGGACTGATTACGAAGCTGATCATACACTGATCTCGTGACTGTGCATGCACTGATCACGTGGCTGATCATGCACTGATCACGCGGTGATCATTCACTGATCACATGGCTGATCATAGACTGATAAAGTGGCTTATCATGTACTAATCACGTTGTGGATCATGCACTGATAACGTGGCTGATCATACACTGATAACGTCGCTGATCATGCACGGATCACGTGGCTGATCGTACACTGATCACATGACAGATCATGCACTGATCACGTGCCTGATCATGCACTGATCACGTGGCTGATCATGCACTGCTCATGTGACTGAGCATGCACAGATCACGTAGATATCATGCATTATCACTTGTCTATCATGCACTGAACACATGGCTGATCATTCACTGATCACGTAACTGCACATGCAGTGATCACGTGGCTGTTCAGGCCCTGATCACATGGCTGATCATGCACTGATCACGTGGCTGATCATGCACTGATCACGTGGCTATCATGCCCTGATCACGTGGCTGATCATGCACTGATCACGTGGCTGTTCAGGCACTGATCACGTGCCTCATCTTGCACTGATCACGTGGCTGATCATGCACTAATCACGTGCTATCATGCCCTGATCACGTTGCTGATCATATACTGATCACGTGACTGATCATGCACTGATCACGTGTCTGATCGTACACTGATCATGTGGCTGATCTTGCACTAATCACGTTGCTTATCATGCATTGATCAGGTTGCTATCATGCACTGATCACATGCCTGATCATGCACTGATCTCGATACTGATCATGCACTGGTCACGTGTGATCACCTGGCTGATCATACACTGTGGTGATCATCACTGATCACGTGTCTGTTCATGCCCTGATCACGTGGCTAATCATGCAGTGATCACGTTGCGCATCATGCACTGATCACATGACAGCACATGAACTGATCACGTGGACATTATACACTGCTCAAGTGACAGATCATGCACTAATCACATGAATGATCAATGCACTGATCACGTGGCTATCATGTACTGATCACGTGGCTATCATACAGAGATCAATGGCTGATCATGCACTGATTAGTGGCTGATCATGCACAGATCACAGTAGCTATCATGCACTGATCACATGGCTATCATGCACTGATCCGTGGCTGATCATGCACTGATCACGTGACTTATCAGGCACTAGTCATGTGGTTATCATGCACTGATCACGTGGCTGATCATACACTGATCACGTGACTGATCATGCACTGATCACCTGCCTGATCATGCACTGATCACCTGACTGATCATACACTATTCACGTATCTGGGCATGCACTGAGCACATGGCTGATTATGCACAGATCCAAGTGGCGATCATGCGCTGATCACGTGGCTACCATGCACTGCTTCAGGTGCTATCATGCACTGATCACGTGGCTGATCATACACTGATCATGTGACTGCACATGAACTGATCACGTGGCTATCATGCACTGATCACCTGTCTACCGTGAACTGATCACGTGACTGCCCATGAACTGATCACGTACCTGTTCATGCCTGTTTTCGTGGCTCTCATGCATTGATCACGTGGCTGATCTTCCATTGATCACGTGACTGATTATGCACTTGATTGCGTAGCTGTCATGCACTGATCACATGAGTTCGCATGCCCTGATCACGTGGTTATCAATGCACTGATCACGTGGCTAAATCATACATTGATCACGTAACTCATCATGCACTGATCACGAAGCTGATCTTAAACTGATCACGTGCCTGTGCATGCACTGATCACGTGGCTGATCATGCACAGATCATGTGGCAGATCATGCACTCATCATGTGGTTAATCATACACTAACCACGTGCTGATCATGCATAATCACGTTGCAGATCATTCACTGATCACGTGGCTGATCATACACTGATCACGTCGCTCATCATGCACTGATCACGTCGCAGATCATACACTAACCACGTGGCTGATCATGCACTAATCACGTTGGAGATCATTCACTGATCACGTGGCTGATCATACACTGATCACGTTGCTTATCATGCACTTATACGTGGCTGATCATGCACTGCTCATGTGACTGGGGCATGCACTGATCACGTAGATATCATACATTGATCACGTGTCCTATCATGCACTGAAACACATGGCTGATCATACAATTATCACGTGACTGCACATTCACTGATCACGTGGGCTGACCATACAGTGATCACGTGGCTGATCATGCACTGATTACATGGCTGATCATGCACTGATCACGAGCT
>NW_020191507.1:0-10406 GCF_002263795.3 Bos taurus
AATATAAATTGTGGGAATGGGTCTAGTAAGACCTTTACAACCTTGGAGACATTCTTTTGATTTACTGTAATAACCAATTGAAAAAGTATAGACCTCCCTTGCTAAGACTAGTGAGGGGCACTTCCGTCCCCCTTCTGATGTTCATGTGAGAAGCTTCTCTGTCCCTTTCAATAATTTAATAAAATGCTACACAAAAGGTCTTGAGTGATCAAGCCTGTCCATGACCCAAAGCTAAATCATTTTGAGATCAGGAACCCTAAGCTATCATTTCCTAATTTTTGCTAAGGTACAGTTTGATTTTGGATATAAATAATTAAATGTTTTAATCAACAAGGCACAATAGAACAAATGTCACTGATAATTAGCAATAGGTAATGCATCTGTGAAATTTTAAGGGTATAATTCTAAAATTTTGTTTTAAGGGAACAATTTATTTTGATTCTTCTGAAATTCAATTTTATATTTAAACATATTATATTTTTTTCATTAAAACCTAATAAGCTCTTGACAGAGAAAAAGAAGTTTTTGAACCTACTAGAGAGAGATAGGGCTTCCCAGGTGGCATTAGTGGTTAAGATCCCCCCTGCCAATGGAGGAGACACAGAGATTGGGTTCGATCCCATGGTTGGAAAGATCCTGGAGAAGTCACCGCAACCCACTCCAGCATTCTTGCCTGGAAATTCCAATGGATAGAGGAATCTGGCAGCTACAGTCTGTGAGTCTGTAGTTGGACACGAACGGAAGGAAAAACACATACACATGTGTAATTAAGTGTCATGCAAAATAAAACATTATGTTTCTATGTAAACTGTTATTTCAAGTTTTCAAGTAAATATTCTGTGTTAAGAAAGATGGTGTTACATATCTAAAAATAATCAATCTTCCAATAGATATACACTGACCTTGTAAAGTGTATCTCTTAGTGTAGTGGTAATTAAGTGGATTACAAAAATTATGTTTTAAATCATATGCTAATTAAACTTCAGAGAAACTTCAAAGGAAAAAATAGCGATCATAGAAACAGGTACCCCAAATATAGTACAATGAAGTTATATAATATGAAACAATATATGTTTAAACATAAATAATTAATGTCTACTTTTATTGTAACCTTAAATCGATATGGAAAACAAGCGGAAATGTGTAAGCTCTATATAGAGAAATGCCAGAAATCAGTATTGTGAAATCAAAGATGGAAAAAGAGAACTTCAGAAATTGGACACAGAGATGAATCGGTCTTCCGTATTTTTTAAAAAATGACTTACAAAATAAAACTGTAGAGAAAATGGGCAAAGTACATATTCTATCATGATAAAGAATGATTTCCTAGAGATTAAGAATTGTTTTTAATTTGGAAAAATTATACTAAGTCCTGAGCAAAATGAATGAAAAAATCTGTACCAATGAATATAATAAATGGTAGGACGTCAAAAAAGAAAGAACATGCCAACTGACTCATACTATTGGAAACAGTACAGTAGAAATATCACAATTCTGGCATTAGAATTTGTCCTAAAATAACAATACTAGCTTACTTTGTTTTTGTGTGTATATGTGTATGTGTTTTGTGTGATTCTTTTTCCTGTTTTTTTAGTTGCAGCACTGACATGTAACATTGTGCAGATTTAAGGTGTACAATTCGTTGATATGTTACATTTATGAATAAGTGATTAGCACTCAGCTTTAGCTGACTCCTCTATCACATGACATCATTATCAGCTCTTTTTTGTGGTGAGAAAAGTTAAGTTCTAGTTTCTTAGCAACTTTAAAGACAAAGTTTAATTCAATCCATTGACTAAGCTCAACGCTTTGTGTGTTGTTCGTGTGTGTGTGGTGTGTGTGTGTGTGTGTTGTGATGAGTCCACTGTTACAGATACAGCTTAGTGTCTCTAATTTAGACTTCTTGAAAACTCGTTGTCAACTCTTCTTCCTTGAATAAAGTAGAAGTGATTAAAATGTTCAATTACAGATCAACTGACAAATGACAAGCTACACAACAGATTCAAGAAATGAATTAAACTCAACATAGCACACAGATACTAAAATTAGTCTATTTCTGAGTAATTTTTCAGTTCAGTTCAGTCGCTCAGTCGTATCCGACTCTTTGTGACCCCATGAACACACGCCAGGCCTCCCTGTCCATCACCAACTCCCGGAGTTCACTCAGACTCACGTCCATCGAGTCAGTGATGCCATCCAGCCCTCTCATCTCTGTCATCCCCTTCTCCTCCTGCCCCAATCCCTCCAGCATCAGAGTCTTTTCCAATGAGTCAACTCTTCACATGAGGTGGCCAAAGTACTGGAGTTTCAGCTTTAGCATCATTCCTTCCAAAGAAATCCCAGGGCTGATCTCCTTCAGAATGACTGGTGGGATCTCCTTGCAGTCCAAGGGACTCTCAAGAATCTTCTCCAACACCACAGTTCAAAGGTATCAATTCTTCAGCACTCAGCTTTCTTCACATCCAACTCTCACATCCATACATGAACACTGGAAAAACCATAGCCTTGACTAGACGAACCTTTGTTGGCAAGTAATGTCTCTGCTTTTCAATATGATATCTAGGTTGGTCATAACTTTCATTCCAAGGACTAAGCGTCTTTTAATTTCATGGCTGCAGTCACCATCTGCAGTGATTTTGGAGCCCAGAAAAATAAAGTCTGACATCTATTTCCCATGAAGTGATGGGACCAGATGCCATTGAAGAAAGTAGGGTGTAATTGTTTAACATCTTGTAAATTCAAATGCAATCAATAATTTTCCCTAACCTTTATGAATATGGCTTGAATAAAAAATTTCAACTTTCTATTAGAGAAAATACTCTTCATTTTGAGTTTTTGAGTGACATTTTAAAATTCTAAGTTAGAATTTTTATCCAGTGATAAATGCTCATTTTTAAAAATAAAATAAACTCCCATGATAGAGAATAATGCAAAGAATAAAGTATCACTTTAAATATCACCATCAGGAGCATTTAGTATTTGTCAAATATTTCATAATTTAACAAATTATATGTTTTCATAAATTGGTATGTTACAAAGAGAATATGAGTGAATTGATAAGAAAAGAATAATTAAATTTTAGCAAAATTAAAAGACAACCTATGAAATGGAGAAAATATTTGCAAATTCTACATCAATCTGGTAAGGGGTGACAAAATATATAAGAAACTCATTGAGGTCAACAGCAAGAAAACAATGACTAAAATATGGACAGAGTGCTTGTGTAAACAAATTTCGAAGAAGAGATATAGGTGCCCAACAAATACCTGAAGAGATGCTCAACACCAAAGATAACATCAGTATCATCAGGAAAGTACCTATCCGATATCACTTAATACCTGTTAGAAAAAGTAAAGTTACCCTTGTTAGAATGGCTACCATCAATATGACAAGAGATAGGATGTGGAGAAAAAGGAATTCTGGTGCACTGTAGGTAGGAATATGAGATGTTCCAGCAATTATGGAAAACACTTCATGATGGAGGTTCATCATCAAGTGAAAAGTAGAATTACCATCTGATCTAATAATCCCACTTCTGGGTGTATAGCCAAGAAAATGAAATTAGTAACAGACATCTGCACTTCCATGTTTGTTGCAGAGTTATTCACAATAACCAAGATATGTAAATGAAGGTCTCTCTACAGATGAATAAAGGAGATATTTTATACACACAATGGAATATTATTCAGCCACGAGAAAGAAGAAAATCTTGACATTTGTGACGACATGGATGGACCTTGAGGTCATTAAGTTAAGTGGAATTGTATGCTATCACTTTAAAAATCCAAATTCAGTCATACACATTGAAGCAGAAGAAAGGATTGTGGTCACCAAGGATTGAGGGGTGAAGAAAACGGAGATGTTGGTTAAAGGATGCACAATTCTGGTTATAAGTTGAGTAAGTTCTGGTTCTAATGTACAGCCTGGTGACTAAAGTTAACAATAATATTGATACTATATAACTGAAAGCTACTAAGAGATTAGATCTTAAATATTCTAACCACACACATATGCACACACAAGGGTTAATACACAGGTGATAGAAATGTTAACTAACCCTATTGTGATAATCATTTCACAATATTTAAGTGTCAAATCTTCATGTTGTACCCCTTAAACTTACACAATATTATATGTCAGTTATATATTGATTAACCTGAGGAAATGTTTTAATAAAAAATAGCCTATTATACAGAGTGAAGTAAGCCAGAAAGAAAAACACCAATACAGTATACTAACGCATATATATGAAATTTAGAAGATGGTAATGATAACCCTGTATGCGAGACAACAAAATAGACACAGATGTACAGTACAGTCTTTTGGACTCTGTGGGAGAGGGAGAGGGTGGATGATTTGGGAGAATGGCACTAAAAATGTATAATATCATATATGAAACAAATCGCAGTCCAAGTTCGATGCATGACACTGGTTGCTTGGGATGGTACAGGGAAGGAGGAGGGAGGGGGGTTCGGGATGGGGAACAATGTATACCTGTGGTGGATTCATGCTGATGTATGGCAAAACCAATACACTATTGTAAAGTAATTAAACTCCAATTAAAATAAATAGATTTATATTAAAAAATACCAACTAAAAATAAATTATTGAATAAATAAACATATGAGAGTTAAAAGGACGAGTCTTCTTTGCAGAAATTCAAAATAGCAATATAGGTGCTTCTCCTTCAGGAGACATGCTTAATTATCAGACCCTCCACCTTCTCCTCCACCACACCCCTACCCCCACCCCTGGTTGAAGTAAACTTAGGACTTGCTTCCAAAGAAGAGAGTATGCAAAGAGAAAAGTAGTAACTTTAGAGCTCAGAAATCTGGCAAAACTACCTTAAACACATGAACTGTGGGATTCTGTAACAGATCCATCCTGAAACAGAAAGAGGAATTAATAGAAAGTGAAATCCACGTAATATCTAGAGTTTAGTTAATACTAATGTGTTAATGACAGCTTCTTTATTTTTATAAATGCACCATGGTAATATATTAACAACAGGAGAAACTGGTTTTCTACTATCTTTTGCAACTACTGCTATCTTTACAGCATTCTATAAATCTAAACTTAGCAACATATATTTTAATATGTGTTAAAATATTTTTGCTTTCATGTTATTCTATTTGCTATGGATTTAGGATTCATTACTCAAATTATATCTTCTAGGCTAAATCCAAACTTCTCTTGAAGCGATGAATGGCAACTTGCTTGAGGGAGAGAATGCTAAAGTGAAGATGAGAAAAAATCTCTCGTGTACTAAGATGAAGATAGAGAAGAACACCCACAGCGTTGGAATCACACTATTTCTGGCTCTAATTGTCAGCTTTAACTTTGCAGAAACTGAATGGATAAAGACAATGTGGTACATGTATGTCTTTCCAGGTGGCTCAATGGTAAAGAATCTGTTCTGCCCAATGCAGGAGACACAGAAAATGTGGGTTTGATCCCTAGGTCAGGACAGATCCCCTGGAAGAAGAAACGGTAAACCACATCCAGTATTCTTACCTGGAAAATTCCACGGACAGAGATGCCTGATGGGCTACAATCCAGGGATCACAAAGAGTCAGACACAACTGAACTACTGAGTACGTGCATATGGTTCACATAGACAATGAAATATTGCTCAACCATAAAAAGGAACAAAACTGGACATTGTAGAACTGTGGGTGGACTATAGTCTGTCATACAGAGTGAAAAAAGAAACAGTAAAACAAATATACTAACATATATATGTGGAATCTGGAAAAATGGTAACAGATGAAACCAATTGCAGGGCAAGAATACAGACTCACACATAGAGAACAGATGTGTGACACATCGGGGGAGGAGTGGGATGAATTGAGAAAGTAGCACTGACATACATACACTACCATATGTAAAATAGAAAGCTGGTGGGAACCTGCTATACAGCACAGGAACTCAGCCTGGTGTTCTGTGATGACCTAGTCAGGTGGATGAGGGGGAGAGGAAGGCTTTAGGAGGGAACATATGTATATGTATACTGATTCACCATGTTGTACAGCATAAACTAACACAACAGTGTGAAGCAACTATTCCCCAATGGGAAAAAAATAAATAAATAAACTATTGCTGTATTGAATCATAATAAAATTGGCTTTCCTTTAAGTTAGAGAATACTATTAACACCATGGTTATATTACTACCACCTTCTGTATTACTTTGGATTGGAAAAGATAGTCATAACTGATTATACAATGATTGGTATGAAAAATGATGCATTCTAAATAATTTGACAGCATTTATATTTTATTACACACATTACATTTATTATATTATAATTTTTGTGGCACAGCACAAAAAATAATTTGATAAGGAAATAGCTACCACCTTTATTCCTCATTTGCTATGAATGTTTACACCATGCTAATGTGTGTGTGTGTGTGTTTTCTATTATTAGTGAAATTTTGAGTTAAGGAGTATGATCTTCATCTTATAAGTGCTTTGTCTGAAAAGTATTCATTGGCTAACTCAAATTTACACATACAAAATTTTTATTTTGACCTTGGTAGATTAAAAATACAATTCTGCTTTTATATCAGGAAAGCACCACAAAGTGTCAAAATATTCAGAAAGTTGCTATTTATTCAAACCATAAAGCATTAATTTACATTAAATAATAAGAGATTTCACAATGTCATACCAGATAAATTTTGTTGATACTGTGTTTTCTAAATGCTTCCTTCTCCTGAATTTAATATTATCAATTAAAGCATTTACTGTGACAAAAAAATGCCATAGAAGAAAACAACATGATTATTTTAATGCTGTCATTCAGTTTAGTTCACTCACTCAGTCGTGTCCGACTCTTTGCAACCCCATGAATCACAGCATGCCAGGCCTCCCTGTCCATCATCAACCGGCATTCACCCAGACTCACGTCCATCGAGTCAGTGATGCCATCCAGCCCTCTCATCCTCTGTCATCCCCTTCTCCTCTTGCCCCCAATCCCTCCCATCATCAGAGTCTTTTCCAATGAGTCAGCTCTTCACATGAGGTGGCCAAAGTACTGGAGTTTTCAGCTTTAGCATCATTCCTTCCAAAGAAATCTCAGGGCTAATCGCATTCAGAATGGACTGGTTGGATCTCCTTGCAGTCCAAGGGACTCTCAAGAGTCTTCTCCAACACCACAGCTCAAAGGCATCAATTCTTTGGCGCTCAGCCTTCTTCACAGTCCAACTCTTACATCCATACATGACCACAGGAAAACCATAGCCTTGACTAGACGAAACTTTGTTGCCAAGTTGTCTCTGCTTCTGAATATGCTATCTAGGTTGATCATAACTTTCCTTCCAAGGAGTAAGCGTCTTTTAATTTCATGGCTGCAGTCACCATCTGCAGTGATTTTGGAGCCCAGAAAAATAAAGTCTGACACAGTTTCCACTGTTTACCCATCTATTCCCCATGAAGTGATGGGACCAGATGCTATGATCATTGTGTTCTGAATGTGGAGCTTTAAGCCAACTTTTCACTCTACTTTCACTTTCATCAAGAGGCTTTTGAGTTCCTCTTCACTTTCTGCCATAAGGGTGGTGTCATCTGCATATCTGAGGTTATTGATATTTCTCCTGCAATCTTGATTCCAGCTTGTGTTTCTTCCAGTCCAGCGTTTCTCATGATGTACTCTGCATATAAGTTAAATAGCAGGGTGACAATATACAGCCTTGACGAACTCCTTTCCCCATCTGGAACCAGTCTGTTGTTCCATGTCCAGTTCTAACTGTTGCTTCCTGACTGCATACAAATTTCTCAAGAGGCAGGTCACGTGATCTGATATTCCATCTCTTTCAGAATTTTCCACAGTTTATTGTGATCCACACAGTCAAAGTTTTGGCATAGTCAATAAGCAGAAATAGATGTTTTTCTGGAATTCTCTTGCTTTTTTCATGATCCAGCGAATGTTGGCAATTTGATCTCTGGTTCCTCTGCCTTTTCTAAAACCAGCTTAAACATCAGGAAGTTCACAGTTCACATATTGCTGAAGCCTGGCTTGGAGAATTTTGAGCATTACTTTACTAGCATGTGAGATGAGTGCAATTGTGTGGTAGTTTGAACATTCTTTGGCATTTCCTTTCTTTGGGATTGGAATGAAAACTGACCTTTTCCAGTCCTGTGGCCACTGCTGAGTTTTCCAAATTTGCTGGCATATTGAGTGCAGCACTTCCAGAGCATCATTTTTCAGGATTTGAAGTAGCTCCACTGGAATTCCATCACCTCCACTAGCTTTGTTCGTAGTGATGCTTTCTAAGGCCCACTTGACTTCACATTCCAGGATGTTGCTCTAGGTCAGTGATCACACCATCGTGATTATCTGGGTCGTGAAGATCTTTTTTGTACAGTTCTGTATATTCTTGCCACCTCTTCTTAATATCTCCTGCTTCTGTTAGGTCCATACCATTTCTGTCCTTTATCGAGCCCATCTTTGCATGAAATGTTCCCTTGATATTTCTAATTTTCTTGAAGAGATCTCTAGTTTTTCCCTTCTGTTGTTTTCCTCTATTTCTTTGCATTGATCACTGAGGAAGGCTTTCTTATCTCTTCTTACTATTCTTTAGAACTATGCATTCAGATGCTTATATCTTTCCTTTTCTCCTCTGCTTTTCTCTCTTTTTTTTCTTCTTTTCACAGCTATTGTAAGGCCTCCCCATACAGCCGTTTTGCTTTTTGCATTTCTTTCCATGGAGATGGTCTTGCTCCCTCTCTCCTATACAATGTCATGAACCTCATTCCATAACTAATGCTGTCATTAATTGAGTTGATATTCACATTTTATAGCATAATTTCCTTTTTAGTGATTTAATTTAGGCACAAAATCTCTCTTAAAAGCTCATTTCTGGTGGCTTTGCAAAGTAGTAAGGTCTGTTTAGTCAAGTGTATGGTTTTCCAGTGGTCATGTATGGATGTGAGAGTTGGACTGTGAAGAAAGCTGAGCATGGAAGAATTGATGCTTTTGAACCGTGGTGTTGGAGAAGACTTTTGAGAGTCCCTTGGACTGCAAGGAGATCCAACCAGTGCATCCTAAAGGAGACCATTCTTGGGTGGTCATTGGAAGGACTGATGCTGAGGCTGAAACTCCAATACTTTGGCCACCTGATGCAAAGACTTGACTCATTGGAAAATACTCTGATGATGGGAGGGATTGGGGGCAGGAGGAGAAGGGGACGACAGAGAATGAGATGGCTGGATGGCATCACCGACTCGATGGATGTGATTCTTGGTGAACTCTGGGAGTTGGTGATGAGCAGGGGAGCCCTGGCATGCGTGATTCATGGGGCACAAAGAGTCGGACACAACTGAGTGACTGAACTGAACTGACTGAATTTAAATATAAGATACTTCTATATAATATTTACTGTGCTCCAGTCATTGGTCTATGTGCAGTGACTATAAAAATGTATGAATATAAAGAAGAACTGGATTTTGACTTATTCTCAAAAAAAATCAATTTTTTAATGTAAAGAAATGTTTAAGACTATATATACATGTTAAAGACAATGCAAAATATAAGTGTATTTTACCAGAAAGAATAAAAGGCACTGCTACTGAACTGTGGTGTTGGAGAAGACTCTTGAGAGTCCCTTGGACTGCAAGGAATCAAACCAGTTAATCTTAAATGAAATCAATCCTGTATATTCATTGGAAGGACTGATGCTGAAGCTGAAGCTCCAATCCTTTGGCCACCTGATGCAAAGAGCTGACTCTCTGGAAAAGACCCTGATGCTGGAAGTATTGAAGCCAGGGAGAGAAGGGGATGAAAGAGAATGAGATGGTTGGATGGCATCACTGACTCAAAGGACATGAGTCTGAGCAAGTTCTGGGAGATGGTGAAGGACAGGAGAGGCCTGGCATGCTGCAGTCCATGGGGTCACAAATAGTTGGACATAACTAAGTGACTGAACAACAATAACCTACTTTATCATAGGCGTTTCTGCCTTCTGAAATTTATCTTTATGTCTCAAATTTTAAAATTGAAATGTGAAGTGTGTAATTTACCCCACTGCTGACTGGTTGAATGAGAAAGGCCCTGAGGCCACTGCCCCATCTCCAGCACCCTTGTGGCTGCCACAGCCAGGCAGCTGCTAAGAGCTGGTTACTGAGAAATGTTAACCGCCTCTCCATCAAGAGGATCATCTATTCCTTTTGAACTGCTCTTTACAAAATCTTCAGCTTGCTTCTACTGCTAATAGTGTTATCAACCACTGGAAGTGAAATTTTAGGAGTACAAATAATCACTTCTTTCCTCCTCAGCATTTAACAAAGACATGAGTTGACTGGGCATGAGGTCAGTATTGCAGTTTACAAAGAAAGTAAAATAGTTTAAAGCAACAGCTCAACACTAAGTCTCCTTCATGGAAAATATATTCATGTGGTATTTGAAT
>NW_020191508.1:0-18857 GCF_002263795.3 Bos taurus
CATGCACTGATAACATGGCCATCATGCACTTATCACACGGCTGATCATACACTGATCATGAGGCTGTTCATGCACTCATCACGTGTCTGATATACACTGATCACATTACTGATAATGCACTGAACACGTGCCTGATCATGCACTGATCACGTGGCTCATCATGCACTGATCACGAAGCTGATCCTACGCTGATTCCGTGACTGTGCATGCACTGATAACTTGGCTGATCTTGCACTGTTCATGTGGCTGATCATGCACTGATCACGGTGGTTTGATCATTCACTGATCACGTGGCTGACCATGCACTGATGACGAAGCTGATCATACCTGATCACGTGACTGTGCATGGCCTGATCACATGGCTGAACATGCATGATCACGTGGCTGATCATGCATCTGATACGTGGCTGATCATGCACTGATCTCTTTGGAGATCATGCACTGATCACGTGGGTGTCATACACTCATCACATGCCTGGTCCATGCACCTGACTGACGATGAGCTGATCATGCACTGATGAGCTGATCATGCACTGATCGTGGCTGAGATGCATTGCACTGATCATGTGGCTGATCAGGCACTCTTCACGTGCCTGATGATGCACTGTCCACGTGGCTAACCATGCACTGATCACGAAGCTGATCATACACTGGTCACGTGACTGTGCATGCACTGATTACGTGGCTGAACATGCACTGATCACGTGGCTGATCATGCACTGATCACGGGGGAGATCATGCAACTGGTCACCTGGCTGATCATGCACTCTACACGTGCCTGATCATGCACTGATCACGTGACTGACCATGCACTGATCACGAAGCTGATCATGCATTGATCACGTGACTGTTCATGCACTGATCCATGGCTCATCATGCACTGATCACTGGACTGATCATGCATGGGGTCACGTGCTATCATGCACTGATCACGGTGGCTTGACATGCACTGATCACGAAGCTGATCATGCAGCTGATCACGTGACTGTGCATCACTGATCACGTGGCTGAACATACAATGATCACATGGCTGATCATGCACTGATCTCGAAGCTGTTCATACACTGATCACGTGACTGTGCATGCACTTGATCACGTGGCTGAACATGCAATGATCACGTGGCTGACCATGCACTGATCACGTGGATGATCATGCACTCATCACGTGCCTGATCATGCACTGATCACGTGGCTGACCATGCACTGATGACGAAGCTGATCATGCACTGATCACGTGGCTGATCATGCACTGATTACGTGGGAGAGCATACACTGATCATGTGGCTGATCAGGCACTCTTCACGTTCCTGATGATGCACTGATTACGTGGCTGACCATGCACTGAACACGAGGCTGATCATACACTGATCACGTGACTGTGCATGCTCTGATCACGTGGCTGAACATGCCACTGATCACGTGGCTGATCATGCACTGATCACGTGGGAGATCATACACTGATCACATGGCTGATCATGCACTCTTCACCTGCCTGAACATGCACTGATCACGTGAGTGACCATGCACTGATCACAAAGCTGATCATTCACTGATCACTTGACTGTGCATGCACTGATCCCATGGCTCATCATGCACTGATCACGTGACTGATCATGCAGGGGTCTCGTGGCTATCATGCACTGATCACGTGGCTGGTCATACACTGATCACGTGGCTGACCATGCACCGATCACGAAGCTGATCATACACTGATCACTTGACTGTGCATGCACTGACCATGTGGCTGAACATGCAATGATCACGTGGCTGATCATGCACTGATCACGAGTTGATCATGCACTGATCACGTGACTGTGCATTCACTGATCCCGTGGCTGAACATACAATGATCACGTGGCTGATCATGCACTGATCACGAAGCTGATCATACACTTATCACGTGACTGTGCATTCTCTGATCACGTGGCTGAACTTGCACTGATCATGTGGGTAATCATGCACTGATCACATGGCTGATCATACACTGATCACATGACTGATCATGCACTAAACACGTTGCGGATCATGCACAGATCACGCGGCTGATCCTACACTGATCATGAGGCTGTTCATGCACTCATCATGTGTCTGATCATACACTGATAACATTACAGATAATGCACTGAACACATGCCATATCATGCACTGATCACGTGGCTCATCATGCACTGATCACGAAGCTGATCATACACTGATTACGTGACTGTGCATGCACTGATCACTTGGCTGATCTTGCACTGTTCATGTGGCTGATCATGCACTGATCACGTGGTTGATCATACACTGATCACGTGGCTGATCATGAACTACTCAGTAAGATGGTCATACACTGATCACGTGACTGTGCATGCACTGATCACATGGCTGATCATGCACTGATCAGGAAGCTGATCATACACTGGTCACGTGACTGTGCATACACTGATGACGTGGCTGATCATACAGTGATCACGTGGTTGATCATGCAACGATTACATGGCTGATCATGCACTGATCACGTAGCTATCATGCACTGATCACGTGACTGATCATGCAGGGGTCACGTGGCTTTCACGCACTAATCACGTGGCTGATCATACACTGATCAAGTGACTGATCATGCATTGATCACATGCCTGATCATTAACTGATCACGTGACTGATCATGCACTTATCACGTGACTGATCATGCACTCATCACCTGCCTGATCATGCACTGATCACATGGCTCATCATGCACTGATCACGAAGTTGATCATACACTGATCACGTGACTGTGCATGCACTCATCACGAGGCTGATCATGCCCTAATCACGTGGCTGATCATGCACTGATAACTTTGCTATCATACACTGATCACGTGACTGATCATGCACACTTGACGTGCCTGATCATGCACTGATCACGTGGCTGACAATGCACCGATCACGAAGCTGATCATACACTGATCACGTGACTGTGCATGCACTCATCACGTGGCTGATCATGCAATGATCACGTGACTGATCATGCACTGATCACCTGGCTGATCATGCACAGATAACTTTGCTATCATACACTGATCACGTGACTGAACATGCACACTTGACGTGCCTGATCATGCACTGATCTCATGGCTGACCATGCACTGATCACGAAGCTGATCATACACTGATCACGTGGCTGATCATGCACTGATTACGTGGGAGAGAATACACTGATCATGTGGCTGATCAGGCACTCTTCACGTGCCTGATGATGCACTGTCCACGTGGCTAACCATGCACTGATCACGAAGCTGATCATACACTGGTCACGTGACTGTGCATGCACTGATCACGTGGCTGATCATGCACTGATCACGTGGCTGATAATGAACTGATCACAAAGCTGATCGTGCACTGATCACGTGACTGTGGATGCACTGATCACGTGGATGAACATGCAAAGATCACGTGGCTGATCATGCACTGATCACGTGGCTGATCATGCACTGATCACGTGGGAGATCACGCACTTATCACGTGGCTGATCATGCACTCTTCACGTGCCTGATCATGCACTGATCACGAAGCTGATCATACACTGGTCACGTGACTGTGCATGCACTGATCACGTGGCTGATCATACAGTGATCACGTGGCTGATCATGCACTGAACACGTTGCGGATCATGCCCTGATCACGCGGCTGATCATACACTGATCATGAGGCTGTTCATGCACTCATCACGTGTCTGATCATACACTGATCACATTACTGAAAATGCACTGATCACGTGCCTGATCATGCACTGATCACGTGGCTCATCATGCACTGATCACGAAGCTGATCATACACTGATTACGTGACTGTGCATGCACTGATCACTTGGCTGATCTTGCACTGTTCATGTGCCTGACCATGCACTGAGGACGTGGTTGATCACACACTGATCATGTGGCTCTTCATGAACTAATCACGAAGGTGATCATACACTGATCACGTGACTGTGCATGCACTGATCACGTGCCTGATAATACACTGATCAGGAGACTGCACATGCACTGATCACGTGGCTGATCATGAACTGATCACGAAGCTGAACATGCACTGATCACGTGACTGTGGTTGCCCTGATCACGTGGCTGAACATGCAAAGATCACGTGGCTGATCATGCAATGATCACGTGGCTAATCATGCACTGATCACGTGCCAGATCACGCACTGATCACGTGGCTGATCATGCACTCTTCACCTGCCTGATCATGCACTGATCACATGGCTCATCATGCACTGATCACGAAGCTGATCATACACTGATTACGTGACTGTGCATGCACTGATCACTTGGCTGATCTTGCACTGTTCATGTGGCTGATCATGCATTGATCACGTGGTTGATCATTCACTGATCACGTGTCTGATCATGAACTAATCACGAAGCTGATCATACACTAATCACGTGGCTGATCATGCACTGACTACATGGCTGATCATGCACTGATCACGGAGCTATCATGCACTGATAACATGGCCATCATGCACTTATCACACGGCTGATCATACACTGATAATGAGGCTGTTCATGCACTCATCACGTGTCTGATCATACACTGATCACATTACTGATAATGCACTGAACAGGTGCCTGATCATGCACTGATCACGTGGCTCATCATGCACTGATCACGAAGCTGATCATACACTGATTACGTGACTGTGCATGCACTGATCACTTGGCTGATCTTGCACTGTTCATGTGGCTGATCATGCACTGATCACGTGGTTGATCATACACTGATCACGTGGCTGATCATGAACTACTCAGTAAGATGGTCATACACTGATCACGTGACTGTGCATGCACTGATCACATGGCTGATCATGCACTGATCAGGAAGCTGATCATACACTGGTCACGTGACTGTGCATACACTGATGACGTGGCTGATCATACAGTGATCACGTGGTTGATCATGCAACGATTACATGGCTGATCATGCACTGATCACGTAGCTATCATGCACTGATCACGTGACTGATCATGCAGGGGTCACGTGGCTTTCACGCACTAATCACGTGGCTGATCATACACTGATCAAGTGACTGATCATGCATTGATCACATGCCTGATCATTAACTGATCACGTGACTGATCATGCACTTATCACGTGACTGATCATGCACTCATCACCTGCCTGATCATGCACTGATCACATGGCTCATCATGCACTGATCACGAAGTTGATCATACACTGATCACGTGACTGTGCATGCACTCATCACGAGGCTGATCATGCCCTAATCACGTGGCTGATCATGCACTGATAACTTTGCTATCATACACTGATCACGTGACTGATCATGCCCACTTGACGTGCCTGATCATGCACTGATCACGTGGCTGACCATGCACTGATCACGAAGCTGATCATACACTGATCACGTGACTGTGCATGCACTCATCACGTGGCTGATCATGCAATGATCACGTGGCTGATCATGCACTGATTACCTGGCTGATCATGCACAGATAACTTTGCTATCATACACTGATCACGTGACTGAACATGCACACTTGACGTGCCTGATCATGCACTGATCTCGTGGCTGACCATGCACTGATCACGAAGCTGATCATACACTGATCACGTGACTGTGCATGCACTGTCCATGTGGCTTAACATGGATTGATCACGTGGCTGATCATGCACTGATCACGTGGCTGATAATGAACTGATCACAAAGCTGATCGTGCACTGATCACGTGACTGTGGATGCACTGATCACGTGGATGAACATGCAAAGATCACGTGGCTGATCATGCACTGATCACGTGGCTGATCATGCACTGATCACGTGGGAGATCACGCACTTATCACGTGGCTGATCATGCACTCTTCACGTGCCTGATCATGCACTGATCACGAAGCTGATCATACACTGGTCATGTGACTGTGCATGCACTGATCACGTGGCTGATCATACAGTGATCACGTGGCTGATCATGCACTGATCACGTGGGTGATCATCCACTGATCACGCGGCTGATCATACACTGATCACATGACTGATCATGCACTAATCACGTTGCGGATCATGCCCTGATCACGCGGCTGATCATACACTGATCATGAGGCTGTTCATGCACTCATCACGTGTCTGATCATACACTGATCACATTACTGAAAATGCACTGATCACGTGCCTGATCATGCACTGAGGACGTGGTTGATCACACACTGATCATGTGGCTCTTCATGAACTAATCACGAAGCTGATCATACACTGATCACGTGACTGTGCATGCACTGATCACGTGCCTGATAATACACTGATCAGGAGACTGCACATGCACTGATCACGTGGCTGATCATGAACTGATCACGAAGCTGAACATGCACTGATCACGTGACTGTGGTTGCCCTGATCACGTGGCTGAACATGCAAAGATCACGTGGCTGATCATGCAATGATCACGTGGCTGATCATGCACTGATCACGTGCGAGATCACGCACTGATCACGTGGCTGATCATGCACTCTTCACCTGCCTGATCATGCACTGATCACATGGCTCATCATGCACTGATCACGAAGCTGATCATACACTGATTACGTGACTGTGCATGCACTGATCACTTGGCTGATCTTGCACTGTTCATGTGGCTGATCATGCATTGATCACGTGGTTGATCATTCACTGATCACGTGTCTGACAATGAACTAATCACGAAGCTGATAATACACTAATCACGTGGCTGATCATGCACTGACTACATGGCTGATCATGCACTGATCACGTAGCTATCATGCACTGATAACATGGCCATCATGCACTTATCACACGGCTGATCATACACTGATCATGAGGCTGTTCATGCACTCATCACGTGTCTGATCATACACTGATCACATTACTGATAATGCACTGAACACGTGCCTGATCATTCACTGATCACGTGGCTCATCATGCACTGATCACGAAGCTGATCCTACACTGATTACGTGACTGTGCATGCACTGATAACTTGGCTGATCTTGCACTGTTCATGTGGCTGATCATGCACTGATCACGTGGTTGATCATTCACTGATCACGTGGCTGACCATGCACTGATGACGAAGCTGATCATACCCTGATCACGTGACTGTGCATGCACTGATCACATGGCTGAACATGCAATGATCACGTGGCTGATCATGCACTGATCACGTGGCTGATCATGCACTGATCTCTTTGGAGATCATGCACTGATCACGTGGGTGATCATACACTCATCACATGCCTGGTCATGCACTGATCACGTGGCTGACCATGCACTGATGATGAAGCTGATCATGCACTGATCACGTGGCTGATCATGCACTGATTACGTGGGAGAGAATACACTGATCATGTGGCTGATCAGGCACTCTTCACGTGCCTGATGATGCACTGTCCACGTGGCTAACCATGCACTGATCACGAAGCTGATCATACACTGGTCACGTGACTGTGCATGCACTGATTACGTGGCTGAACATGCACTGATCACGTGGCTGATCATGCACTGATCACGGGGGAGATCATGCACTGGTCACCTGGCTGATCATGCACTCTACACGTGCCTGATCATGCACTGATCACGTGACTGACCATGCACTGATCACGAAGCTGATCATGCATTGATCACGTGACTGTTCATGCACTGATCCCATGGCTCATCATGCACTGATCACGTGACTGATCATGCAGGGGTCACGTGGCTATCATGCACTGATCACGTGGCTGACCATGCACTGATCACGAAGCTGATCATGCACTGATCACGTGACTGTGCATTCACTGATCACGTGGTTGAACATACAATGATCACATGGCTGATCATGCACTGATCTTGAAGCTGTTCATACACTGATCACGTGACTGTGCATGCACTGATCACGTGGCTGAACATGCAATGATCACGTGGCTGACCATGCACTGATCACGTGGATGATCATGCACTCATCACGTGCCTGATCATGCACTGATCACGTGGCTGACCATGCACTGATGACGAAGCTGATCATGCACTGATCACGTGGCTGATCATGCACTGATTACGTGGGAGAGAATACACTGATCATGTGGCTGATTAGGCACTCTTCACGTGCCTGATGATGCACTGTCCACGTGGCTAACTATGCACTGATCACGAAGCTGATCATACACTGGTCACGTGACTGTGCATGCACTGATTACGTGGCTGAACATGCACTGATCACGTGGCTGATCATGCACTGATCACGGGGGAGATCATGCACTGGTCACCTGGCTGATCATGCACTCTACACGTGCCTGATCATGCACTGATCACGTGACTGACCATGCACTGATCACGAAGCTGATCATGCATTGATCACGTGACTGTTCATGCACTGATCCCATGGCTCATCATGCACTGATCACGTGACTGATCATGCAGGGGTCACGTGGCTATCATGCACTGATCACGTGGCTGACCATGCACTGATCACGAAGCTGATCATGCACTGATCACGTGACTGTGCATTCACTGATCACGTGGCTGAACATACAATGATCACATGGCTGATCATGCACTGATCTCGAAGCTGTTCATACACTGATCACGTGACTGTGCATGCACTGATCACGTGGCTGAACATGCAATGATCACGTGGCTGACCATGCACTGATCACGTGGATGATCATGCACTCATCACGTGCCTGATCATGCACTGATCACGTGGCTGACCATGCACTGATGACGAAGCTGCTCATGCACTGATCACGTGGCTGATCGTGCACTGATTACGTGGGAGAGCATACACTGATCATGTGGCTGATCAGGCACTCTTCACGTTCCTGATGATGCACTGATTACGTGGCTGACCATGCACTGAACACGAGGCTGATCATACACTGATCACGTGACTGTGCATGCTCTGATCACGTGGCTGAACATGCACTGATCACGTGGCTGATCATGCACTGATCACGTGGGAGATCATACACTGATCACATGGCTGATCATGCACTCTTCACCTGCCTGAACATGCACTGATCACGTGAGTGACCATGCACTGATCACAAAGCTGATCATTCACTGATCACTACTGTGCATGCACTGATCCCATGGCTCATCATTCACTGATCACGTGACTGATCATGCAGGGGTCTCGTGGCTATCATGCACTGATCACGTGGCTGGTCATACACTGATCACATGGCTGACCATGCACCGATCACGAAGCTGATCATACACTGATCACTTGACTGTGCATGCACTGACCATGTGGCTGAACATGCAATGATCACGTGGCTGATCATGCACTGATCACGAGTTGATCATGCACTGATCACGTGACTGTGCATTCACTGATCCCGTGGCTGAACATACAATGATCACGTGGCTGATCATGCACTGATCACGAAGCTGATCATACACTTATCACGTGACTGTGCATTCTCTGATCACGTGGCTGAACATGCACTGATCATGTGGGTAATCATGCACTGATCACATGGCTGATCATACACTGATCACATGACTGATCATGCACTAAACACGTTGCAGATCATGCACAGATCACGCGGCTGATCCTACACTGATCATGAGGCTGTTCATGCACTCATCACGTGTCTGATCATACACTGATAACATTACAGATAATGCACTGAACACATGCCATATCATGCACTGATCACGTGGCTCATCATGCACTGATCACGAAGCTGATCATACACTGATTACGTGACTGTGCATGCACTGATCACTTGGCTGATCTTGCACTGTTCATGTGGCTGATCATGCACTGATCACGTGGTTGATCATACACTGATCACGTGGCTGATCATGAACTACTCAGTAAGATGGTCATACACTGATCACGTGACTGTGCATGCACTGATCACATGGCTGATCATGCACTGATCAGGAAGCTGATCATACACTGGTCACGTGACTGTGCATACACTGATGACGTGGCTGATCATACAGTGATCACGTGGTTGATCATGCAACGATTACATGGCTGATCATGCACTGATCACGTAGCTATCATGCACTGATCACGTGACTGATCATGCAGGGGTCACGTGGCTTTCACGCACTAATCACGTGGCTGATCATACACTGATCAAGTGACTGATCATGCATTGATCACATGCCTGATCATTAACTGATCACGTGACTGATCATGCACTTATCACGTGACTGATCATGCACTCATCACCTGCCTGATCATGCACTGATCACATGGCTCATCATGCACTGATCACGAAGTTGATCATACACTGATCACGTGACTGTGCATGCACTCATCCCGAGGCTGATCATGCCCTAATCACGTGGCTGATCATGCACTGATAACTTTGCTATCATACACTGATCACGTGACTGATCATGCACACTTGACGTGCCTGATCATGCACTGATCACGTGGCTGACAATGCACCGATCACGAAGCTGATCATACACTGATCACGTGACTGTGCATGCACTCATCACGTGGCTGATCATGCAATGATCACGTGACTGATCATGCACTGATCACCTGGCTGATCATGCACAGATAACTTTGCTATCATACACTGATCACGTGACTGAACATGCACACTTGACGTGCCTGATCATGCACTGATCTCATGGCTGACCATGCACTGATCACGAAGCTGATCATACACTGATCACGTGGCTGATCATGCACTGATTACGTGGGAGAGAATACACTGATCATGTGGCTGATCAGGCACTCTTCACGTGCCTGATGATGCACTGTCCACGTGGCTAACCATGCACTGATCACGAAGCTGATCATACACTGGTCACGTGACTGTGCATGCACTGATCACGTGGCTGATCATGCACTGATCACGTGGCTGATAATGAACTGATCACAAAGCTGATCGTGCACTGATCACGTGACTGTGGATGCACTGATCACGTGGATGAACATGCAAAGATCACGTGGCTGATCATGCACTGATCACGTGGCTGATCATGCACTGATCACGTGGGAGATCACGCACTTATCACGTGGCTGATCATGCACTCTTCACGTGCCTGATCATGCACTGATCACGAAGCTGATCATACACTGGTCACGTGACTGTGCATGCACTGATCACGTGGCTGATCATACAGTGATCACGTGGCTGATCATGCACTGAACACGTTGCGGATCATGCCCTGATCACGCGGCTGATCATACACTGATCATGAGGCTGTTCATGCACTCATCACGTGTCTGATCATACACTGATCACATTACTGAAAATGCACTGATCACGTGCCTGATCATGCACTGATCACGTGGCTCATCATGCACTGATCACGAAGCTGATCATACACTGATTACGTGACTGTGCATGCACTGATCACTTGGCTGATCTTGCACTGTTCATGTGCCTGACCATGCACTGAGGACGTGGTTGATCACACACTGATCATGTGGCTCTTCATGAACTAATCACGAAGGTGATCATACACTGATCACGTGACTGTGCATGCACTGATCACGTGCCTGATAATACACTGATCAGGAGACTGCACATGCACTGATCACGTGGCTGATCATGAACTGATCACGAAGCTGAACATGCACTGATCACGTGACTGTGGTTGCCCTGATCACGTGGCTGAACATGCAAAGATCACGTGGCTGATCATGCAATGATCACGTGGCTAATCATGCACTGATCACGTGCCAGATCACGCACTGATCACGTGGCTGATCATGCACTCTTCACTGCCTGATCATGCACTGATCACATGGCTCATCATGCACTGATCACGAAGCTGATCATACACTGATTACGTGACTGTGCATGCACTGATCACTTGGCTGATCTTGCACTGTTCATGTGGCTGATCATGCATTGATCACGGTGGTTGATCATTCACTGATCACGTGTCTGATCATGAACTAATCACGAAGCTGATCATACACTAATCACGTGGCTGATCATGCACTGACTACATGGCTGATCATGCACTGATCACGGAGCTATCATGCACTGATAACATGGCCATCATGCACTTATCACACGGCTGATCATACACTGATAATGAGGCTGTTCATGCACTCATCACGTGTCTGATCATACACTGATCACATTACTGATAATGCACTGAACAGGTGCCTGATCATGCACTGATCACGTGGCTCATCATGCACTGATCACGAAGCTGATCATACACTGATTACGTGACTGTGCATGCACTGATCACTTGGCTGATCTTGCACTGTTCATGTGGCTGATCATGCACTGATCACGTGGTTGATCATACACTGATCACGTGGCTGATCATGAACTACTCAGTAAGATGGTCATACACTGATCACGTGACTGTGCATGCACTGATCACATGGCTGATCATGCACTGATCAGGAAGCTGATCATACACTGGTCACGTGACTGTGCATACACTGATGACGTGGCTGATCATACAGTGATCACGTGGTTGATCATGCAACGATTACATGGCTGATCATGCACTGATCACGTAGCTATCATGCACTGATCACGTGACTGATCATGCAGGGTCACGTGGCGTTCACGCACTAATCACGTGGCTGATCATACACTGATCAAGTGACTGATCATGCATTGATCACATGCCTGATCATTAACTGATCACGTGACTGATCATGGCACTTATCACGTGACTGATCATGCCACTCATCACCCTGCCTGATCATGCACTGATCACATGGCTCATTCATCACTGATCACGAAGTTGATCATACACTGATCACGTGACTGTGCATGCACTCATCACGAGGCTGATCATGCCCTAATCACGTGCTGATCATGCACTGATAACTTTGCTATCATACACTGATCACGTGGACTGATCATGCCACTTGACGTGCCTGATCATGCACTGATCACGTGGCTGACCATGCACTGATCACGAAGCTGATCATACACTGATCACGTGACTGTGCATGCACTCATCACGTGGCTGATCATGCAATGATCACGTGGCTGATCATGCACTGATTACCTTGGCTGATCATGCACAGATAACTTTGCTAAATCAACACTGATCACGTGGACTGAAACATGCACACTTGACGTGCCTGATCATGCACTGATCTCGTGGCTGACCATGCACTGATCACGAAGCTGATCATACACTGATCACGTGACTGTGCATGCACTGTCCATGTGGCTTAACATGGATTGATCACGTGGCTGATCATGCACTGATCACGTGGCTGATAATGCACTGATCACAAAGCTGATCGTGCACTGATCACGTGACTGTGCATGCACTGATCACGTGGATGAACATGCAAAGATCACGTGGGCTGATCATGCACTGATCACGTGGCTGATCATGCACTGATCACGTGGAGATCACGCACTTATCACGTGGCTGATCATGCACTCTTCACGTGCCTGATCATGCACTGATCACGAAGCTGATCATACACTGGTCATGTGACTGTGCATGCACTGATCACGTGCTTGATCATACAGTGATCACGTGGCTGATCATGCACTGATCACGTGGGGTGATCATCCACTGATCACGCGGCTGATCATACACTGATCACTTGACTGATCATGCACTTATCACGTTGCTGATCATGCCCTGATCACGCGGCTGATCATACACTGATCATGAGGCTGTTCATGCACTCATCACGTGTCTGATCATACACTGATCACATTACTGAAAATGACTGATCCGTCCTGATGCACTGATCACGTGGTCATCATGCACTGATCAGAGCTGTCAACACTGATTACGTGACGTGCATGCACTGATCATTGCTGATCTTGCACTGTGTGCCTGACATCACTAGGGTGGTTGATCACACACTGATCATGTGGCTCTTCATGAACTAATCACGAAGTGATCATACACTGATCACGTGACTGTGCATGCACTGATCACGTGCCTGATAATACACTGATCAGGAGACTGCACATGCACTGATCACGTGGCTGATCATGAACTGATCACGAAGCTGAACATGCACTGATCACTGACTGTGGTTGCCCTGATCACGTGGCTGAACATGCAAGATCACGTGGCTGATCATGCAATGATCACGTGGCTGATCATGCACTGATCACGTGCGAGATCACGCACTGATCACGTGGCTGATCATGCACTCTTCACCTGCCTGATCATGCACTGATCACATGGCTCATCATGCACTGATCACGAAGCTGATCATACACTGATTACGTGACTGTGCATGCACTGATCACTTGGCTGATCTTGCACTGTTCATGTGCTGATCATGCATTGATCACGTGGTATCATTCACTGATCACGGTCTGACAATGAACTAATCACGAAGCTGATATACACTAATCACGTGGCTGATCATGCACTGACTACATGGCTGATCATGCACTGATCACGTAGCTATCATGCACTGATAACATGGCCATCATGCACTTATCACACGGCTGATCATACACTATCATGAGCTGTTCATGCACTCATCACGTGTCTGATCATACACTGATCACATTACTGATAATGCACTGAACACGTGCCTGATCATTCACTGATCACGTGGCTCATCATGCACTGATCACGAAGCTGATCCTACACTGATTACGTGACTGTGCATGCACTGATAACTTGGCTGATCTTGCACTGTTCATGTGGCTGATCATGCACTGATCACGTGGTGATCATTCACTGATCACGTGGCTGACCATGCACTGATGCGAAGCTGATCATACCCTGATCACGTGACTGTGCATGCAACTGATTCACATGGCTAACATGCAATGATCACGTGGCTGATCATGCACTGATCACGTGGCTGATCATGCACTGATCTCTTTGGAGATCATGCACTGATCACGTGGGTGATCATACACTCATCACATGCCTGGTCATGCACTGATCACGTGGCTGACCATGCATGTGATGAAGCTGATCATGCACTGATCACGTGGCTGATCTGCACTGATTACGTGGGAGAGAATACACTGATCATGTGGCTGATCAGGCACTCTTCACGTGCCTGATGATGCACTGTCCACGTGGCTAACCATGCACTGATCACGAAGCTGATCATACACTGGTCACGTGACTGTGCATGCACTGATTACGTGGCTGAACATGCACTGATCACGTGGCTGATCATGCACTGATCACGGGGGAAGATCATGCACTGGTCACCTGGCTGATCATGCACTCTTACACGTGCCTGATCATGCACTGACACGTGACTGACATGCACTGATCACGAAGCTGATCATGCATTGATCACGTGACTGTTCATGCACTGATCCCATGGCTCATCATGCACTGATCACGTGACTGATCATGCAGGGTCACGTGGCTATCATGCACTGATCACGTGGCTGACCATGCACTGATCACGAAGCTGATCATGCACGATCACGTGACTGTGCATTCACTGATTCACGTGGTTGAACATACAATGATCACATGGCTGATCATTGCACTGATCTTGAAGCTGTTTCATACACTGATCACGTGACTGTGCATGCACTGATCACGTGGCTGAACATGCAATGATCACGTGGCTGACCATGCACTGATCACGTGGATGATCATGCACTCATCACGTGCCTGATCATGCACTGATCACGTGGCTGACCATGCACTGATGACGAAAGCTGATCATGCACTGATCACGTGGCTGATTCATGCACTGATTACGTGGGAGGAATACACTGATCATGTGGCTGATCAGGCACTCTTCACGTGCCTGATGATGCACTGTCCACGTGGCTAACCATTGCACTGATCACGAAGCTGATCATACACTGGTCACGTGACTGTGCATGCACTGATTACGTGGCTGAACATGCACTGATCACGTGGCTGATCATGCACTGATCACGGGGGAGATCATTGCACTGGTCACCTGGCTGATCATGCACTCTACACGTGCCTGATCATGCACTGATCACTGACTGACCATGCACTGATCACGAAGCTGATCATGCATTTGATCACGTGACTGTTCATGCACTGATCCCATGGCTCATCATTGCACTGATCACGTGACTGATCATGCAGGGGTCACGTGGCTATCATGCACTGATCACGTGGCTGACCATGCACTGATCACGAAGCTGATCATGCACTGATCACGTGACTGTGCATTCACTGATCACGTGGCTGAACATACAATTGAATCACATGGCTGATCATGCACTGATCTCGAAGCTGTTCATACACTGATCACGTGACTGTGCATGCACTGATACGTGGCTGAACATGCAATGATCACGTGGCTGACCATGCACTGATCACGTGGATGATCATGCACTCATCACGTTGCCTGATCATGCACTGATCACGTGGCTGACCATGCACTGATGACGAAGCTGCCTCATGCACTGATCACGTGGCTGATCGTGCACTGATTACGTGGAGAGCATACACTGATCATGTGGCTGATCAGGCACTCTTCACGTTCCTGATGATGCACTGATTACGTGGCTGACCATGCACTGAACACGAGGCTGATCATACACTGATCACGTGACTGTGCATGCTCTGATCACGTGGCTGAACATGCACTGATCACGTGGCTGATCATGCACTGATCACTTGGGAGATCATTACACTGATCACATGGCTGATCATGCCACTCTTCACCTGCCTGAACATGCACTGATCACGTGAGTGACCATGCACTGATCACAAAGCTGATCATTCACTGATCACTACTGTGCATGCACTGATCCCATGGCTCATCATTGCACTGATCACGTGACTGATTCATGGGGGTCTCGTGGCTATCATGCACTGATCACGTGGCTGGTCATACACTGATCACATGGCTGACCATGCACCGATCACAGAGCTGATCATACACTGATCACTTGACTGTGCATGCACTGACCATGTGCTGAACATGCAATGATCACGTGGCTGATCATGCACTGATCACGAAGTTGATCATGCACTGATCACGTGACTGTGCATTCACTGATCCCGTGGCTGAACATACAATGATCACGTGGCTGATCATGCACTGATCACGAAGCTGATCATACACTTATCACGTGACTGTGCATTCTCTGATCACGTGGCTGAACTGCACTGATCATCGTGGGTAATCATGCACTGATCACATGGCTGATCATACACTGATCACATGAACTGATCATGCACTAAACACGTTGCAGATCATGCACAGATCACGCGGCTGATCCTACACTGATCATGAGGCTGTTCATGCACTCATCACGTGTTCTGATCATTACACTGATAACATTACAGATAATGCACTGAACACATGCCATTTCATGCACTGATCACGTGGCTCATCATGCACTGATCACGAAGCTGATATACACTGATACGTGACTGTGCATGCACTGATCACTTGGCTGATCTTGCACTGTCATGTGGCTGATCATGCACTGATCACGTGGTTGATCATACACTGATCACGTGGCTGAATCATGAAAATATCAGTAAGATGGTCATACACTGATCACGTGACTGTGCATGCACTGATCACATGGCTGATCATGCACTGATCAGGAAGCTGATCATACACTGGTCACGTGACTGTGCATTACACTGATGACGTGGCTGATCATACAGTGATCACGTGGTTGAATCATGCAACGATTACATGGCTGATCATGCCTGATCACGTAGCTATCATGCACTGATCACGTGACTGATCATGCAGGGTCACGTGGCTTTCACGCACTAATCACGTGGCTGATCATACACTGATCAAGTGATGATCATGATGATCACATGGCCTGATCATTAACTGATCAGTGACTGATCATGCACTTATCACGTGACTGATCTTGCACTCATCACCTCCTGATCTGCACTGATCACATGGCTCATCATGCACTGATCACGAAGTTGATCATACACTGATCACGTGACTGTGCATGCACTCATCCGAGGCTTGATCATGCCCTAATCACGTGGCTTGATCATGCACTGATAACTTTGCTATCATACACTGATCACGTGACTGATCATGCACACTTGACGTGCCTGATCATCACTGATCACGTGGCTGACAATGCACCGATCACGAAGCTGATCATACACTGATCACTGACTGTGCATGCATCTCACGTGGCTGATCATGCAATGATCACGTGACTGATCATGCACTGATCACCTGGCTGATCATGCACAGATAACTTTGCTATCATACACTGATCACGTGACTGAACATGCCCACTTGACGTGCCTGATCATGCACTGATTCATGCCTGGCTGACCATGCACTGATCACGAAGCTGATCATACACTGATCACGTGGCTGATCATGCACTGATTAGTGGAGAGAATACACTGATTGCATGTGGCTGATCAGCACTCTTCACGTGGCCTGATGATGCACTGTCCACGTGGCTAACCATGCACTGATCACGAAGCTGATCATCACTGGTCACGTGCACTGTGCATGCACTGATCACGTGGCTGATCATGCACTGATCACGTGTGATAATGAAATGATCACAAGCTTGAATCGTGCACTGATCACGTGACTGTCATGCACTGATCACGTGGATGAACATGCAAGTCACGTGGCTGATCATGCACTGATCACGTGGCTGATCATACTGATCACGTGGAGATCACGCACTTATCACGTGGCTGATCATGCACTCTTCACGTGCCTGATCATGCACTGATCACGAAGCTGATCATACACTGGCACGTGACTGTGCATGCACTGATCACGTGGCTGATCATACAGTGATCACGTGGCTGATCATGCACTGAACACGTTGCGGATCATGCCCTGATCACGCGGCTGATCATACACTGATCATGAGGCTGTTCATGCACTCATCACGTGTCTGATCATACACTGATCACATTACTGAAAATGCACTGATCACGTGCCTGATCATGCACTGATCACGTGGCTCATCATGCACTGATCACGAAGCTGATCATACACTGATTACGTGACTGTGAA